>NC_133328.1:632459846-632759846 GCF_042186555.1 Aquarana catesbeiana
GGTCCTGTCATGCTTTTTTCTATTACAGGGGATGTTTACATTCCTTGTAATAGAAATAAAAGTGACACAATTTTTTTTTTTTTTAAACAGTGTAAAAATAAAATATTGTAAAATAAAAAAAAAAAAAAAAAAAAAAAAAAATTTTAACCCCCCTGTCCCGACGAGCTCGCGCGCAGTAGCGAACGCATACACGAGTAGCGCCCGCATATGAAAACGGTGGTCAAACCACACATGTGAGGTAACGCCGCGACCGGTAGAGCAATAATTCTAGCCCTAGACCTCCTCTGTAGCGCAAAATATGCAACCTGTAAAATTTTTTAAACGTCGCCTATGGAGATTTTTGAGGGTAAAAGTTTGACGCCATTCCACGAGCGGGCGCAATTTTCAAGCATGACATGTTGAGTATCAATTTACTCGGCGTAACATTATATTTCACAATATAAAAAAAAATTGGGATAACTTTACTGTTTTATTTTTTTATTCAAAAAAGTGATTTTTTTCCAAAAAAAAGTGCGCTTATAAGACCGCTGCGCAATTACGGTGCAAAAAAAATATTGCAATGACCGCCATTGTATTCTCTAGGGTGTTAGAAGAAAAACCATATATAATGTTTGGGGGTTCTAAGTAATTTTCTAGCAGAAAAACCTGTTTTAAACATGTAAACACCTAAAATCCAAAACGAGGCTGGTCTTAAAGTGGTTAGAGGAGAGATTTACAGCGGCGCCAAAAAATTGTAATGAGTTAAGGCTTAGAACTGTATTACATAAGGCAAATTCCCCAAAATCCCTCCCAGCTCTCCTCCCCATCCCAAAGCCCCTCCCAGCTCTCCTCCCAAAGCCCCTCCCAAAGCCCCTCCTCTCTGCTGACCTCCCAGCTCCTCCTCCCAAAGCCCCTCCCAGCTCTGCCTCTCTGCTGACCTCCCAAAGCCCCCCCAGCTCCCCTCTCTGCTGACCTCCTCCACACACATACTTTCTCAGCTCCCCTTTCATCACAAGTTCCCCCCGGCTCTCCTCTGTATACAATACTCTCCCCTCTGCTAAAACGCATACAAATTTTACCTCTCTGCACATATCCCCCTCCCCCGCACACTTTCACATTGCACTCCTCTCTGAATGAACTCAGTCTCTGCAAAGCTCTCCCTAAAAAAAAAATCCCCCTTCCCAGCACAAATCTCCTTCCACCCCACAAATCCATATCACAGCACAGCTCCTCATCCCAGCAAAAATAACCCCCCCCCACAAGCATAAATCCTCCTCCCAGTACAAAATTCTCTCCCCCAAATCTCCCCTTCCAGCACAACATGCTCCCCATCCTGGAACAATTCCTCTCCCCTGGTCCTCATTCCTCCAAGCCCCTCCTACACAAGTCCTCTCCCCTGGTCCTCATTCCTCCAAGCCCCTCCTACACAAGTCCTCTCCCCTGGTCCTCATTCCTCCAAGCCCCTCCTACACAAGTCCTCTCCCCTGGTCCTCATTCCTCCAAGCCCCTCCTACACAAGTCCTCTCCCCTGGTCCTCATTCCTCCAAGCCCCTCCTACACAAGTCCTCTCCCCAGTTCCATCACATATCTTCCCACCTAAACCCCCCCCTGCCAGTACAAATTTTTCCCCCACAAACACAAATCCTTTCCCCCTTTCTAATCCAAACCTCCACACTGTCCCAGTTTTAATGGACCTTCCTGAGATTTAAACAAAATCCCAGCGTCCTATGAATCCGGGCTGAGTCCAAGAGCCCAGTGCTGGAACAAGTTCTGCCACTAGACTCCACTAACTTATCAAGCAGGAGCTAGTGTGGGCTTCCATGGTAAATGTCCTCCATCTCTCTGCATCCCAGATGCCATGATCATGCCCTCTGTGAGAAGGAGAATATCTGGGAGGGGGAGGGGGGGGAAGAGAAAGAGGGCTAGTGCTGGAAAGGGGGGGGGAAAGAGAAAGAGGGCTAGTGCTGGAAAGGGGGGGGAAAGAGAAAGAGGGCTAGTGCTGGAAAGGGGGGGGGAAAGAGAAAGAGGGCTAGTGCTGGAAAGGGGGGGGGAAAGAGAAAGAGGGCTAGTGCTGGAAAGGGGGGGGGGGAAAGAGAAAGAGGGCTAGTGCTGGAAAGGGGGGGGGGGGAAAGAGAAAGAGGGCTAGTGCTGGAAAGGGGGGGGGGGGAAAGAGAAAGAGGGCTAGTGCTGGAAAGGGGGGGGGGAGAAAGAGGGCTAGTGCTGGAAAGGGGGGGGGGGAGAAAGAGGGCTAGTGCTGGATAGGGGGGGGGGAGAAAGAGGGCTAGTGCTGGAAAGGGGGGGGGGGAGAAAGAGGGCTAGTGCTGGAAAGGGGGGGGGGGAGAAAGAGGGCTAGTGCTGGATAGGGGGGGGGGAGAAAGAGGGCTAGTGCTGGAAAGGGGGGGGGGGAGAAAGAGGGCTAGTGCTGGAAAGGGGGGGGGAGAAAGAGGGCTAGTGCTGGAAAGGGGGGGGAGAAAGAGGGCTAGTGCTGGAAAGGGGGGGCGCCAGTGCTGGAAGGGGGGGGCGCCAGTGCTGGAAGGGGGGGGGGCGCCAGTGCTGGAAGGGGGGGGGCGCCAGTGCTGGAAGGGGGGGGGCGCCAGTGCTGGAAGGGGCTGTCAGGTTTCAAATGAATCCCACACTGATTTCTGGCATTTCTCATACCAAAGCACATGTCCTCCTAACCCCCCAATCACTCCACCAAGTGTACATCATTTTTGTTTCCTGCTTCCCAATCCCGGCCACTCTCCCTCCTCCTCCCTGTCTATCTATAAAGCATAGAAAAGTTTGTACAGATGTGAAGTCAGCGCGTGTTCCTGCTCCCCTCTTATGTATACAGATCTGAATGAGGAGGAGGAGGGGGAGAAGACAGCTTCATTCTGCTGTGTGAGTGAGACAAGCTGCTGCAGGGACGAGAGACATGGATCTGATGATCGTGCAGACATGTCACTTCCAGGAGAGGAGAGGGCTGCCAGAGGTTCCAGAACACAGTTCCAGCTGAAAAAAAAAAACCCTGACGGTACGCAAGGTAAAAGGATATAACTAAGGTTTTTACTACATAGGGACGATGGTGTAAGGTGAAAAAAAAAAAATCACAATGTTGGAAAATGAAAATAAATGGGTATAACACAAGTACATAGATTAGCCAGTCAAACAGCATTCCAAAAAGCTGCACTTACCAAGCACTCCATCAGTTTTGTATTAGTATAAGACAGCATTACCAGGGAACACCTCAGGATCTCCTGGGAGCTGTGGGGTTTTAAAGTGTCTGCATGATTGTCCATTGTCTGCAGGTGTCAGGCCCCTCCCCATCCACCCTCCCATTGGGTCTGCGGTGCCAAAAAGGCGTCGTCCACGTGGTCCCCTCGGAGTACTGGAAGGCATGGCCCCGGCATGAGCCGGCGCCTCTGACGCAAAAGCACGACATCATTGACAGTTAAGTGGCGATCACGGGATGCTGCTGGCACGGAGAGGGCTCCCCACAGTGTACCAGGGGGGACTCAACTGTAGGGAAACATGCATTGGGGAGAATCGCAGAATGCATCCACGTCCCCCCACCGTGCCGGGAAGCGGGGTGGAAAAGAGGCACCCACCCAATGTCGCAGGGCTGAACACAGCGGCCCACACCAGGAGGATGGACAGAGTAAAACACTGCAATGCATGCAAAGTGATGAATAGGGATGAGCCGAACACCCCCCTGTTCGGTTCGCACCAGAACATGCGAACAGGAAAAAAATTTGTTCGAACACGCGAACGCCGTTAAAGTCTATGGGACACGAACATGAATAATCAAAAGTGCTAATTTTAAAGGCTAATATGCAAGTTATTGTCAATAAAAGTGTTTGGGGACCCGGGTCCTTCCCCAGGGGACATGAATCAATGCAAAAAAAAGTTTTAAAAACGGCTGTTTTTTCAGGAGCAGTGATTTTAATAATGTTTAAAGTCAAACAATAAAAGTGTAATATCCCTTTAAATTTCATACCTGGGGGGTGTCTATAGTATGCCTGTAAAGGGGCGCATGTTTCCCGTGTTTAGAGCAGTCTGACAGCAAAATGACATTTTGAAGGAAAAAACACATTTAAAACTACCCGCGGCTATTGCATTGCCGACAATACACATAGAACTTCATTGATAAAAACGGCATGGGAATTCCCCACAGGGCAACCCCGAACCAAAATTAAAAAAAAAATGATGTGGGAGTCCCCCTAAATTCCATACAAGGCCCTTCAGGTCTGGTATGGATATTAAGGGGAACCCCAGCCAAAATTAAAAAAAAAAATTGACGTGGGGTTCCCCCTAAATTCCATACCAGACCCTTCAGGTCTGGTATGGATTTTAAGGGGAACCCCGCGCCAAAAAATAAAAAACGGAGTGGGGTCTCCCCAAAAATCCATACCAGACCCTTATCCGAGCACGCAACCTGGCAGGCCACAGGAAAAGAGGGGGGGACGAGAGTGCGCCCCCCCCCTCCTGAACCGTACCAGGCCACATGCCCTCAACATTGGGAGGGTGCTTTGGGGTAGCCCCCCAAAACACCTTGTCCCCATGTTGATGAAGACAAGGGCCTCATCCCCACAACCCTGGCCGGTGGTTGTGGGGGTCTGCGGGCGGGGGGCTTATCGGAATCTGGAAGCCCCCTTTAACAAGGGGACCCCCAGATCCCGCCCCCCCCCCTGTGTGAAATGGTAAGGGGGTACTTACCCCTACCATTTCACTAAAAAACTGTCAAAAATGTTAAAAATGACAAGAGACAGTTTTTGACAATTCCTTTATTTAAATGCTTCTTCTTTCTTCCTTCATCTTCTTCTTCTTCTGGTTCTTCTGGCTCTTCTGGTTCTTCCTCCGGCGTTCTCGTCCAGCATCTTCTCTGCGGCGTCTTCTATCTTCTTCTCCTCGGGCCGCTCTGCACCCATGGCATGGGGGGGAGGCTCCCGCTCTTCTCTTCATCTTCTTCTCTTCTTCATCTTCTTCTTCATCTTCTTCTTCTTCTTCTCTTCTTCCTTCTTCTCTTCTTCATTTCTTCTCCGGGCCGCTCCGCAGCCATGCTGTGGCATGGAGGGAGGCTCCCGCTGTGTGACGGCGTCTCTTCGTCTGACGGTTCTTAAATAACGGGGGGCGGGGCCACCCGGTGACCCCGCCCCCCTCTGATACACGGTGACATGACGGGACTTCCCTGTGGCATTCCCCGTGACGTCACAGGGAAGTCCCGTCAAGTCACCGTGAGTCAGAGGGGGGCGGGGTCACCGGATGGCCCCGCCCCCATTATTTAAGAACCGTCAGACGAAGAGACGCCGTCACACAGCGGGAGCCTCCCTCCATGCCACAGCATGGCTGCGGAGCGGCCCGGAGAAGAAATGAAGAAGAGAAGAAGGAAGAAGAGAAGAAGAAGAAGATGAAGAAGAAGATGAAGAAGAGAAGAAGATGAAGAGAAGAGCGGGAGCCTCCCCCCCATGCCATGGGTGCGGAGCGGCCCGAGGAGAAGAAGATAGAAGACGCCGCGGAGGAGATGCTGGACGAGAACGCCGGAGGAAGAACCAAAAGAGCCAGAAGAACCAGAAGAAGAAGAAGATGAAGGAGAAAGAAGAAGCATTTAAATAAAGGAATTGTCAAAAACTGTCTCTTGTCATTTTTAACATTTTTGACAGTTTTTTAGTGAAATGGTAGGGGTAAGTACCCCCTTACCATTTTACACAGGGGGGGGGGCGGGATCTGGGGGTCCCCTTGTTAAAGGGGGCTTCCAGATTCCGATAAGCCCCCCGCCCGCAGACCCCCACAACCACCGGCCAGGGTTGTGGGGATGAGGCCCTTGTCTTCATCAACATGGGGACAAGGTGTTTTGGGGGGCTACCCCAAAGCACCCTCCCAATGTTGAGGGCATGTGGCCTGGTACGGTTCAGGAGGGGGGGGGGCGCACTCTCGTCCCCCCCTCTTTTCCTGCGGCCTGCCAGGTTGCGTGCTCGGATAAGGGTCTGGTATGGATTTTTGGGGGGACCCTACGCCGTTTTTTTTCTTTTTTTGGCGCGGGGTTCCCCTTAAAATCCATACCAGACCTGAAGGGTCTGGTATGGAATTTAGGGGGAACCCCACGTCAATTTTTTTTTTAAATTTTGGGTGGGGTTCCCCTTAATATCCATACCAGACCTGAAGGGCCTTGTATGGAATTTAGGGGGACCCCCACATCATTTTTTTTTTTTTTTTTGGTTCGGGGTTGCCCTGTGGGGAATTCCCATGCCATGTTTTTATCAATGAACTTCTATGTGTATTGTCGGCAATGCAATAGCCGCAGGTAGTTTTAAATGAGTTTTTTCCTTCCAAATGTCATTTTGCTGTCAGACTGTTCTAAACACAGGAAACATGCGCCCCTTTACAGGCATACTATAGACACCCCCCAGGTACGAAATTTAAAGGGATATTACACTTTTATTGTTTGACTTTAAGCATTAATAAAATCACTGCTCCTGAAAAAATGTCCGTTTTTAAAACTTTTTTTTGCATTGATCCATGTCCCCTGGGGCAGGACCCGGGTCCCCAAACACTTTTTATGACAATAACTTGCATATAAGCCTTTAAAATTAGCACTTTTGATTTCTCCCATAGACTTTTAAAGGGTGTTCCGCGGCATTCGAATTTGCCGCGAACACCCCAAATTGTTCGCTGTTCGGCGAACTTGCGAACAGCCAATGTTCGAGTAGAACATGAGTTCAACTCGAACTCGAAGCTCATCCCTAGTGATGAACAAAATAAAATGATTTACAAATATTTGTATATTGTATATAGGTATATAGTTGGTCAGCAGAGCCAAGGGCATATATCAATTAAATGAAAAAAGTGGGGGGAGAAAAAGAAAATAGGTTTTTACACCCCAAGAAAAAGGATTTGCTCCTATGCTCAAACAGAGATTCCACATGTCTGAGCCAATTGCAGGTGCCTTTCATTATAGGCTATTAACGCTTGGTATGCATCCCTTTATTGTCACCTCAAGGGGGACTGGAGGAAAATACCTGCATTGTATATATTCAAATATTCAAGAAATTGGCGATATGCCTTGGCTCGTATCAGGGCTCACATGTCTTGGAGGGGGAAGATTGGTCTTTGCATGTCCATCTGCAGGTGTTTTACCCCCCATCCTCCTCTCCGTGTCCTAGAACATGGCCCCCTGCAAGCTCGGTGGACTATGCGCCCACCCAGAGGACGCGGGGGGGAATGTGCGGCAGCGATGGGATATTTGGACAACTACAATCCTGCAATGCTGGTTTGTGCGATACATCCTCATGTCTTCATCCACCCATTGGTAACTATACCCCTATGTGTATGGAGATATAACTTTGCTCAATTCGAAATGCTATACTTACATTTTTTATATTGTCTAATGACTTTAATTAGATACTTTGATATTTTCCTAGAATATAAATCCCCCTTAAGAGACCGAAAAATCGCAAGGGTCGAAATGTACCGGGGTTTTTCATGTGGATACATACATCATAAATACAATTGGCAAACCATGCTTGTACATAGGGTGTTCCTTGCTATGAGTGATGTTCCATGTTTGTTTTTGTGTCGCACTACCTATATGGATGATTTATTATTGTTCATTTGAAATTATTATTGTCTGTTAAACAAATGATTTTTTACATCAACTATTTTTATACAAATTCTCTGCTGCTAAAAAAACCCTGGGGAAACTTCCTATTTTTTGCAGCTTTGGGGGCTCCCACATTGCGTTTTTTTTCCCTTCTATATATATATATCACCCCAAACTGTCCTATACCACCCAACCTGCCCTATATCACCTCAACCTGCCCTATACCTCCCCAACCTGTTCTATACCACCCCAACCTGCCGTATATCACCCCAACCTACCGTATATCACCCCAACCTGCCGTATATCACCCCAACCTGAAATATATCACCCCAACTTGCCCGATATCACCCCAACCTGCACTATATCACCCCAACCTGCCCTATACATCACTAACCTACCCTATATCTCCCAAATCTGCCCTATATCACCCCAACCTGCCCTATACCTCCCCATTCTGCCCTATATCACCCCAACCTGCCCTATATAACCCCAACCTGCCCTATATAACCCCAACCTGCCCTATACTACCCTAACCTGCCCTATAATGAACCAACCTGCCCTATATCAACCCAACCTGCCCTATATCACCCCAACCTGCCCTATACCATCCGAACCTGCCCTGTACCACCCTAACCTGCCCTATACCACCCCAACCTGCCCTATTCCACCACAACATTCCCTAGGCCTCCCCAAACTGCCCTATACCACCCCAACCTGCCCTATATCACCCAAACCTGCCCTATACCACCCCAACCTGCCCTATACCACCCCAACCTGACCTATACCAAACCAACCTGACCTATATCACCCCAACCTGCCCTATACCACCGCATCCTGCCCTAAATAACCACAACCTACCCTATGCCACCACACCCTGCCCTATACCACCCCCAATCTACCCTTTACCACCCCAACCCGCCCTATATCACCCAACCTGAAATATACCAGCCCAAACTGCCCTATACCACCCCAACCTGCACTATATCACCCCAACCTGCCCTCTGCCACCCCAACCTGCCCTATGCCACCCCAACCTGCCCTATATCAATCCAAACTGCCCTATACCACCCCAACCTGCCCTATATAACCCCAACCAGCTCTATATCACCCCAACCTACCCTATACCACCGCATCCTGCTCTAAATAACCACAACCTACTCTATGCCACCACACCCTGCCCTATACCACCCCCAACCTGCCCTTTACCACCCAACCTGACCTAAATCATCCAACCTGACATATATCACCTCAAACTGCCCTATACCACCCCAACCTGCCATATGCCACCCCAACCTGCCCTATACCACCCCAACCTGCCCTATATCACCCAACCTGCCCTATACCACCCCAACCTGCCCTATATCACTCCATATTGCCCTATACCACCCTAACATGCGCTATATCACCCCAACCAGACCTATACCACCCAAACTGCCCCATACCACCCCTACCTGCCCTATACCACCCCAACCTGCCCTTTATCACCCCAACCTGCCCTTTATCACCCCCAACCTGCCCTTTATCACCCCAACCTGCCCTTTATCACCCCAACCTGCCATTTATCAGCCTAACCTGCCCTTTATCACCCCAACCTGCCCTTTATCACACTAACCTGCCCTATATCACCCCAACCTTCCCTATACCACCACATCCTGCCCTATGCCACCCCAAAATGCCCAATGCCACCCCAAACTTCCCTATATAACCACAACCTGCCCTATACCATCCCAACCTGCCCTATGCCATCCCACCCTGCCCTATGCCACCCCAAACTGCCCTATACCACCCCAAACTGCCCTATACCACCTCAAACTGCCCTATACCACCCCAACCTGCCCTTTATCACCCCAACCTGCCCTTTATCACCCCAGCCTGCCCTTTATCACCCTAACCTGCCCTTTATCACCCCAACCTTCCCTATACCACCGCATCCTGCCCTATGCCACCCCAAAATGCCCTATGCCACCCCAAACTTCCCTATATAACCCCAACCTGCCTTATATCACCCCAACCTGCCCTATATCACCCCAACCTGCCCTAGACCACCCAAACCTGCCCTATATCACCCAAAATTATCCTATACCACCCCAACCTGCCCTATATAACCACAACCTGCCCTATACCATCCCACCCTGCCCTATGCCATCCCAAATTGCCCTATACCACCCCAAACTGCCCTATACCACCTCAAACTGCCCTATACCACCCCAACCTGCCCTATACCACCCCAACCCGCCCTATACCACCCCAATCTACCCTATACCACCCAAACCTGCCCTATAAAACCCTAACCTGTCCTATAAAACCCTAACCTACCCTATACCACCCCAACCTGCCCTATACCACCCCAACCTGCCCTATTCCACCACAACATGCCTTAGGCTTCCCCAAACTGCCCCAACCTAAGCTATATCATCCCAACCTAAGCTATATCATCCCAACCTGAGCTATATCACCCCAATCTGCCCTATACCACCCAAACCTGCCCTGTATCACCCCAACTTGCCCTGTATCACCCCAACTTGCCCTATATCACCCCAACCTGGCCTATACCACCCCAAGCGGCCATATATCATCCCAAACTGCCGATACCACCCAACCTGCCCTATATCACCCCAAACTGCCCTATACCACCCCAACCTTAACTATATCACCACAACCTGACCTGTATGACCCCAACCTGCCCTATACCACCCCAACTGCCCTATACCACCCCAACCTGCGCTATATCACCCCAACTGCCTTTACCACCCCAACCTGACCTATACCACCCCAACCTGCCCTACACCTCACTAACTTGCCTTTTACCACCCAACCTGCCCTTTATAACCCCAACCTGCCCTATACCACCCCAACCTGCCCTATACCACCCCAACTGCCTTTAACACCACCCAGACCTATACAACTCCAACCTGACCTATATCACCACAACCTACAATATACCACCCTATCCTGCCCTATATTACCCTATCCTGCTCTATACCACCCTAACCTGCCCTATATCACCCCAAACTGTCCTATACCACCCCAAACTGCCCTGTACCACCCTAACCTGCCCTATATCACCCCAAACTGCCCTATAGCACCACAACCTGCCCTATAGCACCACAACCTGCCCTATACCATCCCTATACCATCCCAACCTGCCCTATACCATCCCACCCTGCCCTATGCCATCCCAAATTGCCCTATACCACACCAAACTGCCATATTCCACCCCAAACTGCCCTATACCACCCCAACCTGCCCTATACCACCCCAACCTGCCCTATACCACCCCAACCCACCCTATACCACCCCAACCTGCCCTTTCACCCCAATCTGCCCTATACCACCCCAATCTACCCTATACCTCCCGAACCTGCCCTATACCACCCCAACCTGCCCTATACCACCCCAACCTGCCCTATACCACCCCAACCTGCCCTATTCCACCACAACATGCCCTAGGCTTCCCCAAACTGCCCTATTCCACCCCAACCTAAGCTATATCATCCCAACCTAAGCTATATCATCCCAACCTGAGCTATATCACCCTAACCTGCCCTGTACCACCCGAACCTGCCCTGTACCACCCGAACCTGCCCTGTATCACCCCAACTTTCCCTATATCACCCCAACTTCCCCTATATCACCCCAACTTGCCCTATATCACCCCAACCTGGCCTATACTACTCCAACTTGCCCTGTATCAACCCAACCTGCCCTGTACCGCCCCAAACTGCCCTATACCACCCCAAACTGCCCTATACCAGTCCAACCGGCCATATATCACCCCAAACTGCCGATACCACTCAACCTGCCCTAGATCACCCCAACCTGCCCTATACCACCCCAACCTTAACTATATCACCACAACCTGACCTGTATGACCCCAACCTGCCCTATACCACCCCAACCTGCCCTATACCACCCCAACCTGCGCTATATCACCCCAACTGCCTTTACCACCCCAACCTGACCTATACCACCCCAACCTTCCCTACACCTCACTAACTTGCCTTTTACCACCCAACCTGCCCTTTATAACCCCAACCTGCCCTATACCACCCCAACCTGCCTTGTACCACCCCAACCGCCTTTAACACCACCCAGACCTATACAACTCCAACCTGACCTATATTACCACAACCTACAATATACCACCCTATCCTGCCCTATATTACCCTATCCTGCTCTATACCACCCTAACCTGCCCTATATCACCCCAAACTGTCCTATATCACCCCAAACTGTCCTATACCACCCCAAACTGCCCTGTACCACCCTAACCTGCCCTATATCACCCCAAACTGCCCTATAGCACCACAACCTGCCCTATAGCACCACAACCTGCCCTATACCATCCCACCCTGCCCTATGCCATCCCAAATTGCCCTATACCACACCAAACTGCCATATTCCACCCCAAACTGCCCTATATCACCCAACATGCACTATATCACCCAACCTGCCCTATACCACCCCAACCTGCCCTATACCACCCCAACCTGCCCTATACCACCCCAACCCACCCTATACCACCCCAATCTGCCCTATACCACCCCAATCTACCCTATACCTCCTGAAACTGCCCTATACCACCCCAACCTGCCCTATACCACCCCAACCTGCCCTATTCCACCACAACATGCCCTAGGCTTCCCCAAACTGCCCTATTCCACCCCAACCTAAGCTATATCATCCCAACCTGAGCTATATCACCCTAACCTGCCCTGTACCACAACCTGCCCTATAGCACCACAACCTGCCCTATACCATCCCAACCTGCCCTATACCATCCCACCCTGCCCTATGCCATCCCAAATTGCCCTATACCACACCAAACTGCCATATTCCACCCCAAACTGCCCTATACCACCCCAACCTGCCCTATACCACCCCAACCCACCCTATACCACCCCAACCCACCCTATACCACCCCAACCTGCCCTATCACCCCAATCTGCCCTATACCACCCCAATCTACCCTATACCTTCCGAACCTGCCCTATACCACCCCAACCTGCCCTATACCACCCCAACCTGCCCTATTCCACCACAACATGCCCTAGGCTTCCCCAAACTGCCCTATTCCACCCCAACCTAAGCTATATCATCCCAACCTGAGCTATATCACCCTAACCTGCCCTGTACCACCCGAACCTGCCCTGTACCACCCCAACTTTCACTATATCACCCCAACTTGCCCTATATCACCCCAACCTGGCCTATACCACTCCAACTTGCCCTGTATCAACCCAACCTGCCCTGTACCACCCCAAACTGCCCTATACCACCCCAAACTGCCCTATACCAGTCCAACCAGCCATATATCACCCCAAACTGCCGATACCACCCAACCTGCCCTAGATCACCCCAACCTGCCCTATACCACCCCAACCTGTGCTATATTACCCCAACAGCCTTTACTAACCCAACCTGACCTTTACCACCCTAACCTGACCTTTACCACCCCAACCTGACCTATACCACCCCAACCTGCCCTATATCACCCCAACCTGCCCTATACCTCATTAACTTGCCTTATACCAACCAACCTGCCCTTTATAACCCCAAACTGCCCGATACCACCCCAAACTTCCCTATACCACCCCAACCTGCCCTGTACCACCCCAAACTGCCCTATACCACCCCAAACTGCCCTATACCAGTCCAACCGGCCATATATCACCCCAAACTGCCGATACCACCCAACCTGCCCTAGATCACCCCAACCTGCCCTATACCACCCCATTCATCCATTCACTTTTTTATCTCTTCATCCATTCACAATTTTTTTTTCATCCATTCACTTTTTTTATCTCTTCATCCATTCACAATTTTTTTTTTTGGCAGCATAGTGATATGTTTAGATATTATACATTATAATGATTTTGTCGCATCATTGTGATACCGAATGCTCTTCACATTCATGGATGGGCCTCCATTTATTACGGTGTGACTTTAATACATATATATATTTTTTTCATACATGTGTTTTTTGAATGTGGTTTTATTTACGGAGATGAACGTTGTTTCTTTTCCGTACATTTCCATATATACTTACAATTTTTTTTTACACTTTTATTATTATTAACCATCACATCGTGCCTCTTGTTGAGATTCAGTGATTTTCTCCTTTCTGCTCTGTCAGTTTTACGTTCCAAATTAGCATCTGTAAGACATATTAATTGTCTAGTAATACTGGGCTTCTTCCTCCAGATGGCGCGAGAGATTGGCTCTGCTGGGAGGGGCTGAAGTTTTGTTTAGTTTCAGTCCTATGTGTCACCTTGGCAACATCCATTTACTGAGGAGCACCAGGTAGAGGCTTGGGTTTTCCCTCCCCTGAGAGTTGAGGTGAAAACGAGGCTTGGTGTGCACTGTTATACTATATAGGGGATGGCTTAACACGTAGCCCGTGCCCCTTTGAAGACGTCTACTAATGACGAAACATGTAGGGCGTGGCTACGTTGTAAGCCGTCACGATTGCCCCATGTTATGCACAGGTTATTACGATTTTTATATGCCGGCTTGTTTTTAATTGTATTTTCACCTCACGGAGCGTGCACTCTCCATTGCGGTCTGTACTTTTATTCAATAAATTCCGAAACTTTTTACACTATTGGAGTTCTGCTCTTTTGTTTTTTCCTTTGCCACACTGGGAGCAAGAGAGCTTTCCTTCCCCCCTCTCCAGGCGTTTCACTTGGACCAGCCCAGATCGGAGACAACATTCCTAACAGCTGCTGGGGAGATCTTCTCATTACATGGTCCCTGCAGAGGGCAAAAATCTGTATGCCTGATAGACCCTGCCAAGGAGGGGGTCCAACACGGAGGGTAAGAGTCCACCTTTATCACTTTCTCACTTATTGGAGTCACCGCCAGTGGATTTGCACCATCCTGCACATCTCTCTCCTTTGTCAATCCACTCATAGGGGGATTAGTTGCTGCTGAGCTGTATAGTGGATGGAAGCTTTTTTTCACTGATGAACTTTTTATATTTGAACCCATGGACTGAGTATGTTTGATTTTTAGATTTTCACGCTATTAATACCATTGTATTTCACATGTACACATTTTTTGTTTCTTCTTTTTATTTGAGTTTTTATGTTTTGCACTTATATATTTCTACCGCTCATGGAGTCATTTACTTGCTCTCAGTAGATTGTGGTTTTTACTACTACCCACATGTATTCACACCTATGTGTGTATTTTCATATAATTAGCGCACTTTATTTATTTTTTATTTTTCATGGTATACACAGATATTGGTGTATTTTGGGTGCAGCTTTTACCTTTGACCTTTTTTGCTCTGCAGCGCAGTTTTTCTTTTTATTTCTATACCACCCCAACTTGACCTTTACCACCCCAACCTGACCTATACCACCCCAACCTGCCCTATACCTCATTAACCACTTGCCGACCGCCTAACGCAGATATACTGCGGCAGAATGGCACGGGCAGGCAGAATCACGTACCCATACGTGATCTGCCTCCCACAGGCGGGGGGTCCGATCGTACCCCCCCCGGTGCCAGCGGCGGTCGGCATTTGACTGGGAGCGTTGAGAGGCGAGGGGGAGACCATCCGATCGTGGCCCCCCCTCGCGATCGCTCCCAGCCAATCGGAATCCTCCCCTGCCTGTGTGTAGTACACACAGGCAGAGGATGTGATGTCATGTCTCCTCGGCTCGGCAGTTTCTGTTCCGGCGGCGAGGAGAGAAGACAAGTGAGTGCACCAACACACACACACAATAGAACATGCCAGGCACATAAAACACCCCCGACCTCCCCCCATCTCCCCCCGATCCCCCCCAAAATCACCCCCCCCCCTGTCACAAACTGACACCAAGCAGTATTTTTTTTTTCTGATTACTGCATGGTGTCAGTTTGTGACAGTTAGAAGTGGTAGGGCAGTGAGTATTAGCCCCCTGTAGGTCTAGGGTACCCCCCTAACCCCCCCTAATAAAGTTTTAACCCCTTGATCACCCCCTGTCACCAGTGTCACTAAGCGATCATTTTTCTGATCGCTGTATTAGTGTCGCTGGTGACGCTAGTTAGGGAGGTAAATATTGAGGTTCGCCGTCAGTGTTTTATAGCGACAGGGACCCCCATATACTATCTAATAAATGTTTTAACCCCTTGATTGCCCCCTAGTTAACCCTTTCACCACTGATCACCGTATAACCGTTACGGTTGACGCTGGTTAGTTTGTTTATTTTTTATAGTGTCAGGGCACCCGCCGTTTATTACCGAATAAAGGTTTAGCCCCCTGATCGCTCAGCGGTGATATGCGTCGTCCCAGGCAGCGCCATATTAGCGCCAGTACCGCTAACACCCACGCACGCAGCATACGCCTCCCTTAGTGGTATAGTATCTGTACGGATCAATATCTGATCCGATCAGATCTATACTAGCGTCCCCAGCAGTTTAGGGTTCCCAAAAATGCAGTGTTAGCGGGATCAGCCTAGATACCTGCTAGTACCTGCGTTTTGCCCCTCCGCCCAGCCCAGCCCACCCAAGTGCAGTATCGATCGATCACTGTCACTTACAAAACACTAAACGCATAACTGCAGCGTTCGCAGAGTCAGGCCTGATCCCTGCGATCGCTAACAGTTTTTTTTGTAGCGTTTTGGTGAACTGGCAAGCACCAGCGGCCTAGTACACCCCGGTCGTAGTCAAACCAGCACTGCAGTAACACTTGGTGACGTGGCGAGTCCCATAAGTGCAGTTCAAGCTGGTGAGGTGGCAAGCACAAGTAGTGTCCCGCTGCCACCAAGAAGAAGACAAACACAGGCCCGTCGTGCCCATAGTGCCCTTCCTGCTGCATTCGCCAATCCTAATTGGGAACCCACCGCTTCTGCAGCGCCCGTACTTCCCCCATTCACATCCCCAACCAAATGCAGTCAGCTGCATGAGAGGCATTTTCTTTATGTCCTCCTGAGTACCCCTACCCAATGAACCCCCCCAAAAAAGATGTCGTGTCTGCAGCAAGTGCGGACATATGCGTGACACCCACTATTATTGTCCCTCCTGTCCTGACAATACTGGTCTTTGCATTGGTGAATGTTTTGAACGCTACCAGCAGCTGAATGTTTTTTGGGGTGCAATTCCACATATGCCCATGGCCTGTGTGAGCAATATATCATTTAGTGACAACTTTTTGTAAATATTTTTTTTTTGTCATTATTCAATCACTTGGGACAAAAAAAATAAATATTCAATGGGTTCAACATGCCTCTCAGCAATTTCCTTGGGGTGTCCACTTTCCAAAATGGGGTCATTTGGGGGGGTTTTGTACTGCCCTGCCATTTTAGCACCTCAAGAAATGACATAGGCAGTCATAAACTAAAAGCTGTGTAAATTACAGAAAATGTACCCTAGTTTGTAGACGCTATAACTTTTGCGCAAACCAATAAATATACGCTTATTGACATTTTTTTTACCAAAGACATGTGGCCAAATACATTTTGGCCTAAATGTATGACTAAAATTTAGTTTATTGGATTTTTTTCATAACAAAAAGTAGAAAATATCATTTTTTTTCAAAATTTTCAGTCTTTTTCCGTTTATAGCTCAAAAAATAAAAACTGCAGAGGTGATCAAATACCATCAAAAGAAAGCTCTATTTGTGGGAAGAAAAGGACGCAAATTTCGTTTGGGTACAGCATTGCATGACCGCGCAATTAGCAGTTAAAGCGACGCAGTGCCAAATTGGAAAAAGACCTCTGGTCCTTAGGCAGCATAATGGTCCGGGGCTCAAGTGGTTAAAGATTGGATATCTAGAGATGTACTGTGTATGTATAAATTTGAACATTCCTCATCATTCATCCCTTTTTCAACCCTTTGTGAGAGATATGGTCTACCGCAGTCGGAATTATTTAGATACTTCCAAATTAAAAATTTCTTTGCACCCTTAGTGTCTACCACATCCCCATTAACACATATGACTAGTTTCGAAGAAGTTTGTAAAAAAGATCCGCATGCTAGAGGCACAATCTCTACTATATATTCTCACCTGCTGGTTCATTCCAGTAAAGACAAATTATCCTATGTCCAGAAATGGGAGGAGGACCTTGAGCGTACTTTTGATAATTCAGATTGGAAACAAATATGGTCAACAACAAAAACAGCTTCCCCTAATATATTGGCGGTTGAGGCTAATTATAAAGTTTTAATACGCTGGTATCTAGTACCTACTAGAGTAGCAAAATATGTGCAAAATTATTCGGCGCAATGTTTTCGGGGTTGTTTGGACCCTGGCACATACCTTCATATCTGGTGGTCGTATCCATTAGCTCAAATATTCTGGAGGGGAATTTTTAACATTGCAACTAACCTTATTGGGAAAACAATCCCTTTCGATCCAGCAATGGCCCTTCTCAACTTAAAACCTGAATTCATAACGCATACCCAATTCAAATTGTTGGTATATCTCTTCACAGCAGCTAAACAGACTTTAGCAAAATCTTGGAAATCACCAACATTAGATATAAATGAAGCAAAAGCTAAAATGAATTACTATATGACTCATGCCAAGATGATAGCTATAGAATTGGACACGATCCCCAGATTTGAGGTAATATGGCAGCCTTGGATTACATATTCCATGCCAACCCTAGACAAGAGTGTTCTACTGCCATGGTAGTTGTGATAACATGATATAGGCTATATTTCAGGCCTAGTTGTTGTGGTGACTTTCGGCCTGACCTCGCGGATTCTTTCCCTTAACCTTCTTCTCTTCTCCCCTTCCTACTATACTTTCTTTTCTTTATACTATATTATTCCATGATATTGAAGCTCTAATTGATATTTAAATAATAATCTCAATTATTGTCTAGAAATAGAAATAAAACAAGGCAAACGATGTAGCAGAACTTACATAACTCATTTAATTCTATTCTTTTGAAATGGACAAAGACTCCAAAGTTCTTTTTCTCTCTTATTTCTTTATTTCCTTTTAAAATATGTTGCCTTGTGTTAGAATATATTGTCTTGTTTTACGATATTATTAATGAATTAACTATTCTTTAATTGTAAATGAGCTTCCTTATACTGAATGTATGTTATTATTCAATGTTTTCTGTACATAATCTCCGTACTCAATAAAACTATTTTGACACGGAAATATCCCTCATGTCCACCTTTCAGTCTTAGCCCAGTCCTTCATTGACAATGGTTACTGTACAGTTTTTGTCTAGCTAACTGAATACAATTGTGTATAAAACTGAAAAAAAAGAAAAGATTTTAGGGTAAGAGTAGCCTCCAAGGTTTAACATCACAGATTGCACTCATACTGCCAAGGAAAAATCACTTTACAGTATTGTAACCATTATCATTTACACACAAAGTTAAGCCCATACATTAGAGTAAAAAGAAAATTTATTATAATATACGGAAATATAAACACACAAACAAAAAACAAGGAAAATTACATTTTGCCCACAATGCTGTAAATAAAGCTGGAGTTTCACAACTACTGTAACATCTCTTCACTGGCCACCGTCCTCACCCTCCTGCCCATCCTCACGCTGCTGTCTGTCTGGCCACAGATTCTCATCAACATCGCAGCGTATATCCTCCCTTGCAATGCAACGAGGGAAGAAACGGCGTGCATGTCGCAACCATCCCCTACACTGATCTCCTGTAATATCCTCACAGGCAGCGTCCATTGCATGGAGCAGGGACCTCTGATCTTGAGCCCGATGCTCATACACTCTCCACCTCCAAGCAGAGAAAAACTCCTCAATAGGATTGTGGAAAGGAGAGTAAGGTGGTAGGAACACCATATCCATCCTTGGATGAGCAGTGAACCAGGCCCTGATAAGCGGGCCACGGTGGAAATTCACATTGTCTCATACAATTATATATTGTGGTAGGTGAGGCCCTATGAGACCTCTCTCATTTTCAGGGATCAAATCCAAATGAAGGCGGTCCAAGAAGATGAGGAGCTTCTGTGTATTGTATGGGCCAAGACTGGGGATGTAAGTGGCTACACCATTCTCAGAAATGGCAGCACACATAGTTATATTGCCCCCTCGCTGGCCTGGGACATCCACAGTGGCCCGGTGGCCAATAAAATTACGGCCACCTCTTCGGCCCTTGGCCAGGTTGAAGCCAGCCTCATCCACATATACGAGTATGTGAGAGGTCTCGTTTCCTTCCAATGCCATTATTCTCTACAATAGAGTAACTACAGTTACAGACAGTTACATAGGAATTAGGGTTGTCCCAATACCGATATTAGTACAAGTACTTGTACTCGGGCAAATGCTCCTGATGCTTCCGCCGATACCTGGAAGTCAGCTGTGATTGGCGCGTGGGGGAGTTACAAGATTCTCCCCCAGCGGCTTTCAGTGGCTTTAGTGACATACAGCGGTGATCGGTCACCGCTGACTGTCACTGCATCCTCCTCCATGCCCCCTCCGTTCCTCTGTCCCCCTCCGCTGTCCCCCTTCGTTCTGCCGTTCCCCTCTCCTTCTCTGTCCCCCTCCGCTGTCCCCTCCGTTCTGCTATCCCCCTCTCCTTCTCTGTCCCCTCCATTCTGCTGTGCCTCTCTGCTGTCCCCCTCTATTCCGCTGTTCCCCTCTCCTTCTCTGTCCCCCTCCGCTGTCCCCTCCGTTCTGCTATCCCCCTCTCCTTCTCTGTCCCCTCCATTCTGCTGTGCCTCTCCACTGTCCCCCTCCGTTCTGCCATTCCCCTCTCCTTCTCTGTCCCCCTCCGCTGTCCCCTCCGTTCTGCTGTTCCTCTCTGCTGTCCCCTCTGTTCCCCTCTCCTTCTCTGTCCCCCTCCGCTGTCCCCCTCCGTTCCGCCGTCCCCCTCCTCCTTCCTTTACGACGTCATGGTCCCAGCATGTGCAGGGACTCTGGGGCCACGCCCCCTTATGACGCCAGAGTCCCTGCGCATGCTGGGACCATGACGTCATAAGGGGGCGGGGTCACCGCCTATATAAATGGCTCCACAGCTCGCAAACAGCATTTGAGCCGGAGAGAGCGTCGTGTCAACATCGGGGAAGAAGAGAAGAAGCGGCGACAAGACAGCGGCGGCGAGACAGCGGCGGCGAGACAGCGGCGGCGAAACAGCGGCGACAAGACAGCGGCAGCAGACCGGGCCCCTCACTGGCAATAGAGCTGGAAGAAGATAGCGGCGGGGCCCGGGAGAAGAGGCCGAACACCGGGAGAAGAGGCTGAACACCGGGAGAAGTCGGAAGGAGACCCCCTATAGTTGGAAGAAGATTCCGGAGCTGACTAATAAATTACTCTTAAAACCTGTGTACTGTGTTTTTTTTATATTGACACTTTTCTCTAGGTGAATGGGTAGAGGTACCATGTACCCCAAACTCATTCACACAGGGTGGGGGGCCGGGATCTGTGGGCCCCTTTATTAAAGGGGGCTCTCAGATTCTGATAAGCCCCCCGCCCACAGACCCCAACAACCAACGGCCAGGGTTGTCGGGAAGAGGCCCTTATCCTCATCAACATGGGGGCAAAGTGCTTTGGGTGGGGGGGCCCCTGCAGGGCGCCCCCTCCCCCAAGGCACCCACCCCCCCATGTTGAGGGCATGCGGCCTGGTACGGCTCAGGAGGGGGAGGGGTCGCTCGCTCGTCCCCACCCCCTTTCCTGGCCGGCTGGGCTGCGTTCTCGGATAAGGGTCTGGTATGGATTGGGGGGGACCCCCACACCAATTTTTCAGCGTAGGGGGTTCCCCTTACAATCCATGCCAGACCTAAGGGCCTGGTATGCCCCTGGGGGGGAACCCACACCGGTTTTTTCATTTAAAATTTGGCGCGGTGTTCCCGCCTCAGGATTTATACCAGACAGCTGTCAGCACTGCCTGTCACTCATCGCGGAAGGAAAACAAAGTTTTCCTTTCCCGATGAGTGAGCCATCTCGGCGCTGGCTCCTGCAACGGGGCTCGCAGGTGTCAAATCTCGCCAAAAAATGCGGCGAGATTGACACAATATCGCGGTCACCTACTGTACCCTAAGAAGAGGTACTATGGGGGTATTTGACAGAAAGGGGAGGGGAAAAATTATCAACCAGTAGACTTACTGAAATGTCACAGTAAAACCCACAGTATTAGATAGATTTACATGGGAGGCACTACTGTAATTGCAGCTCTTTGACCCTTTTTCTTACTGTATTGTATGTTATATTCTTCAAAATAAGGATTATAATGATAATTGCATCATACAGTAAGCTGCAGTTATTAGGCAAAATGTTTATAAATCAGATACGTAAATCAAATACTTTCATACCTGGATTACCTGGATTCAGAAATCAGGTAAAGTGGGTACTGAACCACTGCTTATGGTAATTGTAAAAAGGTTATCTTGATTTACAACCAGTGACTGACTTACATGTACATACTGGTACCGCAGCTCTTTCACTCTGTCAGAGTTCCTCTCAAATGGTACCCTGTAAATTTGCTTTATTGTCATCTGATGCTTCTTCAATATGCGGGCTATTGTGGAGATGCTTATAGAGTTGACATTTTGGAATATGGCATTGTCTTGTAGGATTGCAGTGCGGATCTGTCTCAATGTGATGGCATTATTTGCAAACACCATGTTACAGATCTCTTGTTCTTGTTGTTCATTGAGCTGTTTTCTTCGGCCACCCGTGTCAGGTTGTCGTCCAATCCTAGACATAGAATTCAAAGGACAACACTTCATTCGTAATTTATACCTTATGTATTCCATACAGAATGAGTTACCAATGTAATCGTATTGTTGTTTTACTTACAGTAACTTTACCACAATTCTAATGCATCACTGCACAGTGACTGGAATACTACTGTAAACTGTATCATCAATATTGTAGAAAATAAACTATTCCATACTATTCCATAGTTTATTTTCTACATGGTCTATAATTGTGGCCCAAATTTCATCAGGGCAGCATGGTGTCTTCGTGCTCTTCGGCCTCTTCCATTTATTCCACCACCACGCACCCTTACTCCTCCTCCTTTTCTTCTTCCTCTTCCTCGAGCAGGCAGTTGCCCTTGTTCATCTACTTGGCCAGGTGCCTCCATGTTCAGAAATTGTACTGGTCCTGCATGGTCAAGCTCTATATATATACATGTTTGGCAGCATTCACAATCATGGACAGCACCTGTCAGGTAACTAAACATACTGTTTGATTGGTCACCTGAGACTAACTACAACTCATCCTTCGTTAGTCAAGTTCTAGTTGCACCTGTCTGTCAATTGCTGTAATCATTTTATCAAATGTTCCAAGAGATTCATATATGGTATTCATGGTATTATGTTCCTGAATAATTTTGACAATTGAACAGACTATTGTGCATGTGATGACTTAAACAATGAAATGATGCTGACACGTTTTGGAGAGAACAACCATTAGACTGAGAATTGACAATCAGTTTAGATCAACAAGATCTATTGACTTGGAAATTGTGCTAAATGTAGGCTACTTGTACTTAATCAATTGAAAGATGTACTGAGACATTGAGACATGTACTGAGACATTTGCAATTTGATGAAATGAATGAGAAATTCAATTCAGTTGTGAACAATTGCCAAGTGGTTTGGAGATTTGTCCATGTTGTTTTGAGAATGTCATTTCTGTTTCAAGAAATGAGCCAAAACAATGGAGAAAAACTGTAATGCATATAAGGCACAAAGTGAGTTTTATTGCCACGTTAATCAGCCACAGAACCTGTGTAATTATGTGTTTGGTTTTAAAGGGATGAGGTGGCAACCCTAGGTAGATCTAAAGGAGATATTACAATCAGATTGCCGCACGTGGTCAGCTTTAGGGTCACCAAACAAGTTACAATTTGACCATATAATCTTTGCCCAATAAACTTTAGATTTACTAAAACTATATAAGAACCTGCCTGATCTATCCAAATTGTATCCAATCAGGAAGGCCCTTACACTAGATAGTTGATGGTGGATCTAAAGGATATTGTACAATCAGATTGTAACAAATGTGTTTATTCTTAATGTGAGTATTCTCAATTCACCAATACACAAGAATGTGGAATATTGATGGCCAATGTGACGAACCTGACACCATTCCTGTAAGGGTTACAAGTCCAAGGACATTTGTGAAAACTGGAGTTAGACTTACCGGTAACTCCTTTTCCAGTGGTCTTCCAGGACAGCCCTTGAGAGATAGAGTCCCTCCCATTGACCCAGGAAACACATTGCCAAAACAGTTCAAAAGGCGGTCCCTCAGGTCCCTGGCCAGTCATTTACCAAGAACCGAAGGATGGAACTGCAAAAACATAACCATAACAGGTAATAATGTTAGTACATTAACATAATAAAAAAAAGGATGGGATCGTGCTGTCCTGGAAGACCACTGGAAAAGAAGTTACCGGTAAGTCTAACTCCAGTTTTCCCCAGTTGTCTTCCAGGACAGCCCTTGAGAGGATCCCCAAGTACTCACCAGATTAGGGGGGACCACGGCTTGGAGAACTTTTCTCCCAAAAGCCTGATCCTGACTGGACATTAAGCCTAGTCGATAATGTCTTGTAAAGGTGGAAAAGCTTGACCACGTGGCTGCTTTACATATTTGCTCCGGGGTGGCACCAGCTCTTTCTGCCCAGGATGCTGATAATGCCCTTGTGGAGTGGGCTTTAATAGCCACAGGAGGATCTTTGTTTACTGTCTTATAACCCTCTGCTATAGCTAGCCTAATCCACCTAGATATGGTGACTTTAGAAGCTTTTTTCCCCTTACATTGTCCGGAAAAAAGAACAAAAAGTAAATCTGAGATTCTGAATGGATTGGTTACCCTAGAGATACTCTAGGATACACCTCCTCACATCTAATAAATGAAAACGCTTTTCTTTCTCGTTTGAAGCCTTCTGACAGAAAGAAGGGAGGACAATATCTTGTGACCTATGGAAATTAGATGCCACCTTTGGTAAGAACCCAGGGTCTGTCTTTAGGATGACTCTGTCCTCTAGAATTTGGAGGAAGGACTCTCCGACAGAGAGAGCTTGGATTTCACTAACTCTGTGTGCTGAAGTGATTGCCACAAGTAGTACTGTCTTGAAAGTGACCAGTCTTAGAGAGGCCTCTGAGAAAGGTTCAAAAGGTGACCCCAAAAAAGCCTTTAGAACGACTAATAGATCCCAGGATGGGGCGATGTTAACTAACTGGTTTGCATCTGGAGATTTGCTTTACAGAACCTAGCAATGAAAGGGTCTTCTTGCAACCTTTTCTCTAAGTACACACTTAAGGCCGCTATCTGGACCTTAATAGTACTAGGTGTTAGCCCTTTGTCTATCCCCTCCTGGAGAAACTGTAAGATATTTGCTGTATCCATGTTTACCTCACCTCGGCTGTTCCACCAGCTGTTATATTTTCTCCATACCTTCCTGTAAATGGCTTGAGTGACAGGTTTTCTACTCCGTAGCAGGGTCTGAATCACTCTATCAGTCAGGCCCTTGCTCCTCAATATTTCCTCCTCAGTAACCATGCTGAGAGGTTCAGCATGGATACTTGTGGATGAAAGAGAGGTCCCTGAGACAGAAGGTCTGGTCTGCAGGGAAGCCTCAGAGGAGGTTGATCTGTCAACCTTAGCAACGTTGTGAACCATGGTCTCTTGAGCCAAAATGGTGCCACTAAGATTAAACACATTTCCTCCACTAGAAACTTCGTTAAAACCCTCGGGATGAGGTGAAGCGGAGGAAACGCATACGCTAAACTGAAGGTCCATGGGGTCTGTAAGGCGTCTACTGCCCAGGGCTGATCTCCTGGGTGTAGCGAGCAAAAATTTGGAACTTTTGCATTCTCCTTGTTTGCAAACAGGTCCACTACTGGTTTTCCCCAGTAAGCTGCTATGTATGTATCTATGTATGAACACTTCCGATGTAGAGACCATTCTTGATTCGACACTCGTTGTCGACTCAAGAAATCTGCAGTGTTGTTCAGCTCCCCTTTCAGGTGAATTGCAGAGATGGATGCTAGATTGGATTCTGCCCATTGAAAAATGCGACTGGCCACCGGCATTAGTCGATGACTTCTGGTGCCTCCTTTCTTGTTTATATAAGCTACAGCCGTCATATTGTCTGAACGGACCTGTAGATGATGACCTTGTATTGTATTCTGAAAGAATAACAGAGCCCTGAGGACAGCTGTTAGCTCCTTCCAATTGGATGAGAGAAGCTTCTCCTCTGACGTCCACCTGCCTTGTGCCCAGTCTGAGTTGAGGTGGGCTCCCCAGCCCCAGCTGCTCGCATCCATAGTTAGTATGGATGTGACAGGAGAGATCCAGAGAACCCCTTTGTTTAAATTCTCTGTCTCCTTCCACCACCAGAAGGAGCGCTTTACTCTGGTGGTGATTGAAATCTCTTCTTACAGATCCTTGTCTTTTAATTGTTCCAACAGAAACCTCTGAAGGTCTCTTTGGTGGAACCCTTCCACATTGTACAGCTGGAATGGCTGCTGTCATAAGTCCTAAGACCGACATCACCTCCCTCACTGTACACTTGGTTCTGCTTTGAAGAAAAGACATTCTCTGGTGCAGATTCAATATCTTTCCTTCCGGCAGGACTATTCTCTGCTCTCCTGACAGGATCTTGTACCCCAAGTACAACATTTTCTGTGTTGGAGTAGTCTTGGACTTTTCCAGACTGATTATCCACCCTAACTGACTCAGGCTGAGCTGTGTCAACTCTAGGTCCCGATGAAGTTGTTTCTCCGAATGGGCCGTGAGGAGTAAGTCGTCTAGATATGGAATGATCGAGACTGACTGAAGTCTTAACGGAACTAATGCCTCCCCGAGAATCTTGGTAAAGATTCTCGGGGAGGATGACAGTCCGAAGGACTGCACTGGAAATGATAAATTTTGGTGTCTATCTGGATCGCCATCTGAAGAAATTTCTGGCATTCCTTCCTTATTGGGATATGCAGATAGGCGTCCCTTAAATCCAGGGTAGCCATGAACACCTCTTTTTGGAGAAGATTCCTTATCAAGTAAATGGACTCCATTCGGAATTTTTTGTATCGGGTGGAGCGGTTCAGAGGTCGGAGGTTCGTGATTAGTCTGAACTTTCCAGACGGCTTTTTTACCACAAAAATGTGTGTAAAAACCGTCCCCCTGTTCCTGAATGGGGACTGGTGTCAATACCTCTTGATCCACCATTTCCCCTATTAACAGAGATAAGGCCTTAGCCTTTTCTGAGTGTCTTGGAAGCTTTGTCACAAGAAACTTTGAGGGTGGATCGCTGTGAAATTCCAGCGCATACCTTATTTTTATAATGTTTAAGACAAACTCGTTTGAGATTATCTTTTCCCACTGTGGGAGAAAATTCACTAACCTTCCTCCCACCGGAACCCTGGTGTCACTGGGGTTTAGGGTTTGAATTGGGGCGGTTAAAAATTATGCCCCCTTACCCTTTTTGTCCTGTCCAGTGCTTTTTGGGTTTGAACTCCTTCTCTGACTTGGAGGGTTCCTTTGAGGGACGAAAACATTTTCTTTGAAAATTTTTCTTTTTGATGGGAAAGGTTTTCTTTTTTTTTTTTTTTAATACTTTATTTAATATTTTTCCATACAAAACCGATCCCCTCGAGATACAAAAGAAAATACAAATTCATTAACAGAGTTCATCCTACTCCCACCCCAAAACCCCCATTCCCACCCCACCCCCGTTCCTGCAGAAGGATCTATAAGGAGGCCAATGGAGCATTCATGGACACATAACCGTGTCCGCTTCGCCGACCCCTCAAGTATTGTCTAAAAATTCCTCGGCATAACTCCAAGTCTTTTTGTACCTTTGCCATCCCTCCCATTTACCTTCCCCTACCGCCCCCTCCCCAGGATCCATTCCTCTGCTATCCAAAATTTCAACGTTGTACACCTCGTTGACGCAGAGGAGCCAGTCCCGAATATTTGGTGCAGCCGGGTCTAACCATTTTGTTGCTATCTGCTTTTTAGCTGCATCAAGTAATATAGGTACCATAGAGGAACGGTAACTCCTCATCGTCTTTGACGTGCCGTGAAATAGACACACCCATGGGTCTGTCGGGATAGCCTCTCCTGTTATTGCCTTGATCAGACTTATGATTTTTCCCCAAAAACTTTTCATGGCGTTACATTCCCACCACATGTGGGCCATAGAACCTACAGAGATACATCCTCTCCAACATAAGTTGGATTTGGTGTTGTCCATTTTGGCTAGTCTGTCTGGGGTGGCATACCCTCTTGCCAAACATTTGTAATGACTTTCCGTTCTCCTGGAGTCCTGTGCTGCCAGGTGTACCAGTTTCAAAATCTTCTCTAAGGTGACTTCACCACATTGTGATCCTAATTCCCGTTCCCACTTTTTGATGTACGGGGGCACCTCCAGCTCCGACCTCCTACCCAGAGTCCTATAAATTTGTGAGATGGTCCCAGTCGGCTGCTCCCTCACACAGAGCTGCTCGAGTGGTCTATATTCCTCTTCACCTCTAAGTGGCTTTGGTAGTTTTTCAATGAAGTGCGAGAGCTGAAGGTACCTCCACGCGTCCAACACCCCTATCCCTGGGTCTGCCTTTAACTCGGAAAATGTGCGTAGGCTCCCATTATTATTAAGGAAGTTTTTAAGTTGGATGCCCTCGTCTTTTAACCAATTCCCTCCCACCTCCCTCTTCCCTGGCTCAAAAAAAGAATTGTCCTTCATATAAATTAAAGGTGAGTTATAAGTCCAATTGTTCTGTGTGTGTACCAAATCCCAACATTTGAGAGTATTTTGTGTCAAAACCGCTGTGTTTGTGCCCAGTGCTCTATATTTTGGTGGTTCCATATGTTCCTACGTAGATCAGTGTTACTCATAATGTGTTCTAATCTAACCCATCTCTTTTCGGTGTCCTTTTTTGACCATTCAATAACCCGTGATAGTGTGATAGCTAAGTAATATTTATAAAAATCCGGTAGGGCTAACCCCCCCTTTTTTTTTCCCCTGCTCAAAACCGCGTAGGAAATACGTGGTTTTTTGCCACCCCAGACAAATCTTGCCACCAATCTCCTTAAGGCTCCAAAGTAATACAGAGGGAGTGGGATGGGGAGCATCTGGAATTTAAATAATATTTTAGGGGTCAGTATCATCTTAACCGCGTTCACGCGACCGAGCCACGTAAGCGGTCTCGTCGCCAACCTTCTAGTTTCCTGCCTAATCTCATCAAGCAATGGTATATAATTTTTAAGATACATTTCGTTTATGGAGTTGGAGAGTTTTACACCTAGATATCTAATTTCTTCTTTCCAAGGAAATGGGAAGACCTGAGAAAGGTGGCCTGCCTCTTCCTTACCCACACTAATATTTAGGATCTCCGACTTCTTCAAGTTGACTTTGAAATTTGATAGTTCCCCGTATCCTCTGATTACTCTGAGCAGGTTCGGGAGGGTGATTCTAGGGTTGGTAATAAAAAACAATATATCGTCGGCAAACGCCGCGAGTTTGTGCTCCTCCCCTCCCGCTCCTACCCCATTGCAATCTGGGTCGTTGCAGATGGTAGCGAGGAGAGGCTCCAGGTACAGAACAAACAATAAAGGGGACAGAGGGCACCCCTGCCTAGTGCCATTTTTCATCACAAAAGGTTCTGAGAGAACCCCGTTAACCCTAACTGTAGCCGTAGGGTGACTATAGAGGGACCTAACCCAAGTGATATATCTCGGCCCCACCCCCATAGCTTCCAACGTTTTCATCATGAACCCCCAGTCTACCCTGTCAAACGCTTTTTCCGTGTCAACTGACAGGAATAGAGCTGGGGGTCCCTTGCATTTACCTAACTCCATGAGGAGTGCTGCTCGAACGCCGTTATCTCTGCTCTGTCTCCCGGGTATAAAACCTGCTTGATCTGCATGTACTAGGGATACCATTCTCTCCTTCAGTCTGCTTGCCAGAACCTTTGCAAAGAGCTTCACATCTGCGTTCAACAACGAGATGGGCCTATAGCTGGAGCAAAGCTTATCATTTTTCCCCTCTTTTAATATTAAAGTGATTGAGGCTAGCAACGCCTCTCTCCCCATTTCACAATTAATACCCAGATCATTCCAATATTGGCACAGTCTAGGAACTAGAATGTGTTTCAACTTCTCCAGATATAGTGTGGTGAAGCCGTCAGGGCCTGGGCTCTTGCCCTTCGGGGAGGATTTCAGGGCTGCCATGATCTCTTCCTCTCCGATCGGTCTATCAAGGGCCGCTCTCTCTTCCTCTGTGAGCTCCGCCACTCCTGCCCCCCTCAGGAATTCCTTGACCCTCTCCCCATGTGTTGGACTGCCCGTTCTATTTTGTCCTATGGAGTAGAGCGCCCCATAAAACTTTTTAAACTCCTCTGCTATACCCTTACTGGTACCAATTAGCTCTCCTTTTTTATTTTGAATTTTGCCTATAAAATTCCTGTCTTTTTTCTTTCTGATCATTCTGGCCAGGTGTTTGCTAGACTTGTTTGCCCACAGGTAATTTTCTTTTGTTAACCTATTGAGGGATCTCTTAGTTTCCTGTTCCATAGCATCCCTCAGCTCCTCCCTTTTACCGACAAGTCGGTGGAAAATTTCCTGACTCTGTCCCCTTCTCTCCTTGTGTTTCTGCTCCAGAGTGAAAATTTCAGTGATCAGCCTCTCCCTTTCTTCCCTTCTCTTTTTTTTGATTCCCGCTCCCATGGAGATGAGGACCCCCCTGGTGAACGCCTTATGCGCTTCCCATAGAGTGGAATATGAAACCTCTCCTGTGTCATTCACTTTAAAGTAAAAGTCAACCTCTTCCTGTATCTTCTCCAATACTTTTGGGTCTTTAAGCAGGGATTCATTCAGTTTCCACGCATAAGTCCTTTCGGCCCTGTCAGGGAGCCTCATCGTCAAAGTGACCGGTGCGTGGTCTGAAAGTGAGATGATCTCTATTTTGGTTTCCTCCACTTGATCCAAGAGGCTATGGTCCACAAAGATGTGGTCTAGTCTCGAATACGTCCCGTGCACAGGGGAGAAGAAGGTAAAATCTCTATCCTTGGCGTGTTGCATCCGCCATGCGTCTACAAGGCGACAGTTGAAAAGCCGCCGCCCAATTGCGGCGGTAGAGGACTTACTCGTCCCCTGTGCCCGGGACGTACTATCGAGACTCCTGTCCAGGTAGAAGTTTAAATCCCCCGCCAGCACCACCTCTCCCTCTCTGAAGCTCATCAACTTTGTCAACACCTGTCCGAAGAATGCAATTGGGTTCTTATTTGGGCAATATATATTCGCCAGAGTAAATATTTTATTTCCGATGCTACCCTTTAAAAAGATGTACCGGCCCTCCGGATCTGACAATCTGTCTAGTAATGAGAAGTTTGAGGACTTTGAGAGACCAATTGCCACCCCCTTCGCTCTTCTAATGGGGGAATCGCTGTAAAACCATTGCGGCAGGCCTGGGGAGAAAAGCCTGATCCTGGACTCCAGCACCAGGTGAGTCTCTTGGAGAAAGACTATATCAGCCCCATAATATTGTAATTCCTTCAGGATTTTATGTCTTTTTACAGGAGAGTTGAGACCCTTTACGTTGTAAGTAAGGAACTTGAGGTCAGGCATCTCTTAGGTTCAAGGCCCTGACCCCTTCTCTCTGCACTCCTAAGATCCCCCTCGCAGGAACATCCTTCCCCCCTTCCTCCCCACCCCCAGACTCCCCCCACCCCAACCCCTCCCCCCGCCCCCCCGGCTGCAACCCAGCCCTAAGCCCGCTTGTAGAGGATGTTCTCGATCCCATACAGCGCGCACCACTTCAAGGGGTGGTGCTCAGATGCCGGTAGCCAGTGCCTCCCCCCGCCGCGCAAGGTGAGGCGGGGGAAGAGAGAGAAAAAAAAAAAAAAAGGGTTCCCTCTCCCCCCCTCCCCCCCCAGCACGGAGGGAGGTTAAGAGGACCAGAGGCCAGCGCTCCTACCGGGGTACCCACCCCCCCCGCCCCCCCACACCCGCGCAGCCACCACCACATTACACTTTAATAAACCAGAGACCCAAGTCACATCGTCTTTGTTACGCTCACCAGTCCCCCGAATGAGGGGGAGGACCCCGGATAAGGGGAAGGGGAAAAAAAAAAAAAAAAAAAAGAAAAAAACCCCATCCCCCAACCCCAAGCCCACCCCCCACCCGGGAAAACAAAGTCGACCCCACACTCAAAAACAACTTGGAATAGAGTTCCTTGAGATTCTTATCTCAGTTCCTCCGGCATCGTAATCCCCACACTTGCGCAAAAATCCTGAGTCTCTTCTGGGAATCTCATCCTGTGTGTTCTCCCTTCTTTGACAACTATCAAGGATGTTGGGAACCCCCAGCTGTACTTCAAGTTGGCCCTTCGAAGTTGGTCTAATAGGGGTCTCATCTGTCTTCTTCGTGCTAGGGTTCCAGCCGATATGTCCGCGAAGATCTGTAAATTTTTATTTTCAAAGCAAGTTGGGGGTGCACCCCTGAGATTCCTCCATATTTTTTCCTTGTCTTCGTACGAGTGAAACTTCACGATAACATCCCTGGGGATCTCCTGATTGAGGTTAGGGGGTTTCCTCACCCTATGGGCCCGGTCGATCCTAAGAACCTCCTCCTCCTTTCTACCCAGGATGGGGTTGAATATTTTTCTCAATTTCTCCCCGAGATCTTCATTCAGTTGTTCCGGGATGGATCTGATACGCAGGTTTTGTCGCCTGCTCTGGTTTTCCTGCTCTTCCATTTTATAAGACAACATGCGATTTTCGCTCTGCATCTTGCCAATTTGATCTTGGAGGTCAGAGATCATTTTTGCTTGCTTCACTGATACCTCTTCTACCTCTTCCACCCTGTGGAGTAAATGGCCCATGTCTGAGCGAACATTCATGATTTCCGATTTTATCACTCCTTCCAACTTAGCGAACATTTCCAGCATTTCTGTTCTGTTCAAACCACGCTCCATATTTCTTTGCTCTTCCGGGGTGTCACTCAGCGCTCCCCCCTCCAGACTTAGGTCCTCCTTAGGCCTATCCCCCTGTCCCCCTTCTGCTTCTGCTGTTCTTTTTTCTTCTCTTTTGTTCCTGACTGTTTCATATCCTGTCCTGGGCTCTTTGGATTTGGTTCTGTGAGGTATTTTTGTATGGAACTAGTGTTGAGGCTCTCTCTTGGGTTTTTAGATTCAACTGTTTTTTGAGACCGCCCTTTCATGCTTCCACAGAATGTCAACTTTTAAGGTGTTAGACCTGCTCCCTCGGCGTATTACTCGTTCCCTCCTGGTGGTGCTTCCACACCGCGTGAGTGTAGTAACAAAAAGCAAAAAAAAAAAAAAAATAGGTTCCAATACACATAAAGTCCAGGGGGGGGGGGGCCCTCCTAGCCCTCCTCGCCTATTGCTATCCTTATTGCCCGCCTTGGGAGGAGTCTTTACGTAGGTGCTGGGTTGTTCCTGGTATTATGGTAGGCTTCCTAGTGATTGGGATCTGAATGATTATCCTTATCGGTCCCCCTCCCTATGTCTTCACCATAAACAGGGCAAGGTACTTGGAAGGTGTACTGTGGTAGGTGTATACCAGGTCTCAAACATAGGAGGCCGGCCAAACCTCGAACATTACACACAAAACTGGTTAACAAATTCGCTGACAGGCCCAGGAAATGTAAAGAAAAAAAAAAAAAAGTTCACTATATTCAGACACTGGTTCTGCAAGTTGTTAACCGTCCCTACACCATTGTACCATGCAATTTCTTCACACTAGGAGAGGGAGATATTCCTACCTTTTCTTCTGTTGCTGTCTCTCAGCTGTAGCCCTACTTCAGAATAGGATCGGAGTCCTGGTCCTGGGTACGAAGCAGGGGGGGAGAGGTAGTGCCTGGGAGGACCGTCAGGTGTCCAGGGCATCAGATTGAACACTTTCGGGCAGCGCACTGCTTCAGTGACTTCACTTCATCTCGCTCTCTGGGCTTCTCCACACGCTGCTAGTCAGCTGTTTATCAGCTGTTTGTCCGCTCGTCTTCGGTCCTATCACGTCCCAGCCTAAGCCGCGGTGCCGGCCGGCTGGGTCATAGCCTTTGGTGTGTAGCCGTCCGCGGGCACGGAGCGCGAGAAGGGGGGGGGCCCCGCCACAGGAGATGATGTGTCCCGGTACAGTACTTACACCGGGGACGCTGCGGTCTCTCACCCCGCTCGCGTCTCTCTCCCGCCCGGAGCCGCTCGCCTCAGATCCTCACACCGGTGCCGGCATCAGCCCCTCCCCCTTCACAGACGTCCTACGTCATGTGCACACCTCAGCCCCCCTGGAAAGGTTTTCTTTTTATCCGCCGTTCTTTCCAAGGGGGTATCTAGTTCAGGCCCGAAGACTAAGTCTCCTGTAAAGGGGACACTGCACAGGCGTGTTTTAGACGCCGTGTCTCCCCCCCAAGTTTTCATCCATACTGACCTCCTGGCTGCGACAGAAAGCACCACGGTTTTAGCCATAAATTTTATGGCATCAGTGGAAGCGTCAGAGATGAAACTTGTCACCTTAAAAAGCATAGGGAAGGTTTTCAAGAGCTCCCCCTAGGCGTGCCTGCCTTTAGGTGTTCTTCTAGTTGGGATAACCAGAACTCCAGATTCCTGGCAACACAAGAAGTGGCTAGAGCTGGTTTTAAGCCTGCTATAGAAGCATCCCAGGCCCTCTTTAAGACTATGTCTGTTTTCCTGTCCATTGGGTCCTTTAAATGACCCATATCCTCAAAAGCATGGTCAGACTGTTTTGAGACTTTGGACAGAGGGGCATCTAGTTTAGGATTTTTATCCCAGACCGCCTCTGGGCTCTCATCAAAGGGGAATCTCCTTTTAAGGGAATTTGGAAAGAAGACCTTTTTATCTGGCTCGGCCCACTCCTTGCAGACAAGGTCAGAAAGCACTTTATGTATAGGGAATACCTTAGCTTTCTTTTTCCCCAGAGCCTCATACATTTTATCATGTCTGGTCAATTGAGTTTCTTCCTCATCAATTTCCAGTGTATCATAAATAGCGCTCAACAGCTCATCTACTTCCTCAAGAGACAGCTTGTATTTTGCTGCTTTGTTAGCTACAACCTGATCCTCCTCCTGATCTGAGTCTGCATCAGAGGATTCAGGGCTAACCAACACGGGGCTATGCTCCCTGACTGTACGGGGCTCCCCAGAACTGGGTGTTGTAAGGCATGGTGAGGAGGGAATCGCAGCTGCTTTACTGGAAGCAGACGTGCTTACATCTGCGATTAACTCGCGGAGAGATTTAAAGGTTTCCATAAATCTATCCCCTATTTTGTAGACACTATAACTTTTGCGCAAACTAATCAATATTCGCTTTTTGCAATTTTTGTTACCAAAAGTATGTAGAAGAATACATATCAGCCTAAACTGAGAAAAAAATTTGCTTTTTAAAAAAAAAAGTGGGGCTATTTTTTTACATCAAAAAGTCCAAAATATTTTTTTTCAAAATTGACACTCTTTTTTTGTTTATAGAGCAAAAATGACCAGAGATGATAAAATAGCACCAACAGGAAGCTCTATTTGTAGAAAAAAAAGGATGTCAATTTTGTTTGGGTACAACATCACACGACCGCACAATTGTCAGTTATAGCGACGCAGTGCCATATCGCAAAAAATGGCCTGGTCATTGAGCAGCCAATTCTTCCGGGGCTGAAGTGGTTAATTGGAAGTCACATTTAGGTTGTTGTTGGACACGGTGGAGGAACTAACACCTATGCAGGCTTCCTGACACCAACATTTGGATGATGTATCTAGGAGAGGGGGGTTCAGCAACTTTGACATCTCCCATCCTGTTCTTGGACAACCAACATCTTCACATTCCATGGTGCCTGGATGAAGGTGCCAATGCTACCTGTGTGGAAATAAATGCTATAGTATGGTGCGAGGAGTCTCTTCTAGTTACATAGCCCCATCCTTGATGTCTCAATGAGATGATGTAACTAGAACAGGGGGGTTCCACACCTTTCACACCTCCCATGCTGTTCTTGGATAATCAACATCTGCCTCAACACATCTAAAGGTGATTGGATTAAGGTGTTGGTGCTACTTGAGTACATGTTGGGGTATCTTTCTGACACTCATTAAAACTGAAAAAGTGGCTTAGAGAATCTACACAATGTCTTCGACATTACAGAACAAGTCCAGCTCAATGTGACCAACTGCTACTAACTAAACAATGAAGGTTTTGTCCATACTGCATTGTATAAAATAATGGTTAGTTTATATTAAAATAATGGAACATATGAGGTGTGTCCAGAAAATAATGAGAATGATGCTTTAAAAATTATTTAAAAATTTTACAATTGAACACAGTCTTCTAGTGGGATGGCGCTCAGATCCGGCGTAGTGCCTCTTTGGACGTTATCCACACTACCAAAATGGCGTCCGTTCTCGTGTTCAAATCCTGAGTCACAATCCTGACTGTCGGTCACAGTTGAGAACAGACCTCACTGCATCCACGTTCTGTTCCGTTTTTGACCGACGGTTCACTATAGGAATGATTGTAGAGGAAATGGGAATTACCAAGTCAATTGCTCATGAAATTGTGACTCAGGATTTGAACACGAGAAAGGCGCCATTTTGGTAGTGTGGATAACGTCCAAAGAGCCACTACGCCGGCTCTGAGCGCCATCCCACCTGAAGACTTTCAGGGGCGCTATGAAGAATCGAAAAATCCCTGGGAACGTTGTGTACACTCACAAGGTACATATTTCAAGGGAGACATTGTTCAAGTGTAACATTTTTCAATAAAATAATTTTTTAATATCATTCTCATTACTTTGTGGACACACCTCGTATAATGACACTGTTCACTGTAAATGTGGCTCCTCGTGTTGCTTCTTCCTCTTACTTTCCAGCCCTGCTGTACAGGGACTGCAAGAAGTTGATACCAAATCATATTCAGTTACTTACATTGCTTGAAGTTAAAAAATAAATGTATGATTATACAGCTGCATTCATTTGTGTCTTTTATATCTGCATCGAGTTTGGCTTCAATGGTCTGATTTGCAATAGTTTCTCATAGTTGAGCTCCTTATTTATTTGGATCTCCTTCTCTGCAGCCTTTCCAGTTCCAGGACATCTTTTTGGTTAAAGTGATTGTAAACCCTTACAAACCACCTTTTACTACAGGTAAGTCCATAATAAGGCTTATCTGTAGCTACCCCGGATATCCCCTAAACCTGCAGAGTTTAGGAGATATCCCCTGTATCAGCATGTGCCAACGTCATCAGCACATGTGCACTGAAGCAACGGCTCATTCGTGTCATTGCTTCAGCTGATGTGCCAATACCGGCGGCTCCCATGCGCATGAGTGATGTCATCACGGCTCCAGCCAATCACAGCAATAATACCAGAAATAACTCTGGGAGACATGTCGCCGGGCAGAGCAGTGTGCCAGGACCACTGCGGGGGCTTTAATCTAAGGTGAGTATTTCATAATGAGCTAGCATGCTATGCATACTAGCTCATTATGTCTTTGTCCTGCAGGTTTTTTTTTTTTGTTTGTTTTTTGTGGGTTCACAACCACTTTAACTCCTTTCAAAACTAGAGTGGACAGTATTGAAGTAATATGACTTGTCTCGCTCTCTTGAGTCCTCAATAAATTTTAGATGTTAGATGTAGAATTGGAGATTGGAATTGAGATCTGATATGAATTGGATCTGTTAGGAGAAATACACAAAAGCCGCCTTTGCTGAATTTTGCAATCTGTAATGGTTTGTGACCCTCATCCTTCCTTCTCTACCTAGTGGGTCACTTACCCAGAGCTACCATGTGTTTGTCAAGTGTACGTGTTTACTTCAAGTTAGGGCTCATTTACACTTGCTTCGGCTTCAACAAGGCTTCAGACAGGCTTTGATAAAGCTCTCTTAACACTAGTCAAAGCTCCTGTCACTAAATAAAATGGTTAGCTTACAGTCCTGTTTACACCTTGCTTTTGCTTAGTTTTGGCTTCACTTCAAAAATTATACCCCATGTAGCTTCAGTGGTGCTTCAAAGCGTCTACAAAGCCTCCATAGAAGTGTATGGCAAAGATCACTTGAAGCCTCATTGAAGCCCCACAAAGCCTCACCAAAGCTTCACCGAAGCCCTATCGAAGCCCCATCGAAGCCTCATTAAAGCACCAAGCAAAAGCAAGGTGTAAACAGGACTGTAAGCTAACCATTTATTTAGTGACGGGAGCTTTAACTGGTGTCCAGAGAGCTTTAACCACTTCCCACCCGTCCTATAGCAGATTGATGGCCGGGCGGTGGTTCAGCTATCCTGACTGGGCGTCATATGACATCCAGCAGGATAACAGCCACCATGCACCCGCGGGGGGCGCACATAGTGGCGATCGGTGGAGCGGTGTGTCAGTCTGACACACCGCTCCACCGGCAGACGCTCTTTACCACGTGATCAGCCATGTCCAATCATGGCTGATCACGATGTCAATAGGAAAAGCGTCTGATAGATACGAGGAGAGGAGAGTTGATCTATCAGACTTGCGTCTGATAGATATGAGGAGAGGAGAGTTGATCGGCTCTCCTGACAGGGGGGTCTGTGCTGATTGTTTATCAGCACAGCCCCCCCTCACATGCCCACACTAGACCACCAGGGAAACCGCCAGGACCACCAGGGAAGGGGGCAACATGTGGATGGCCAGGTATGTACCCCATGGCCATCCACATGTGCAAATTATGCCCAATCTGTACCAATCAATGCCCACAAATGGGCACTGACTGGCACCATTATATATCAGTGATGCCCATCAATGCCACCCATCAGTGTCATCAGTGCCACCAACCAGTGTCATCAGTGCCACCCATCAGTGTCCATCGGTGTCACCTGTCATTGCCCATCCGTGCCCATCCATACCACCTATCAGTGCCACCCATAAGTACCCATCAGTGCCATCCATAAATACCCATCAGTGCCACCCATAAGTACCCATCAATGCCACCTACAAGTACCCATCAGTGCCGCCTATGAGTGCCCATCAGTGCCGCATACCAGTGCCACCTATCAGTGCCGCATACCAGTGCCACCTATCAGTGCCCGTTAGTGCAGCCATATCAGTGCCCGTCATAGAAGAAGAAAACATACTTATTTACAAAAAATTTTAACAGAAACAAAGAAAAACTTGTTTTTTTTCAAAATTTTCGGTCTTTTTTTATTCGTTGCGCAAAAAATAAAAGTGCCTGGTATTGAAGTGGTTAACCAAGCCTCTCCAAAGCCTTGTTTTGAAGCAAGTGTAAACTAGCCCTAAGTGCCTCATCAAGAAGGGACAAGGACATCCACATCCTTCTCTGTCATTGATTTTTTATATATATTTTTTTAATGAACTGTTCTTAGGGTTGTTGGAAGTGATCTGGGAGTGTACACTGTGCATGTAATACAAGAATTGCTAGGAGTAAAGTGAAGGAGCATTTTTTGTCTCTGCCATAATTCCTGGCTCTGTTCCGCCTGCTTTGGAGTTTGGGGTTTTTCTGCCCACCTTTGTATGTTCCAGCTCCTCCTTTTACACTATTCATAGTAAAAACACTTTTAACCACTTGTATATGTCTCGGGACAGGTTTCTTTTACCGTTGGAAATTATTTTCTCCTAAACACAAAAAACAAAAAGCATAAACATGCAAATAGCTATTCACACTACATTATATAACTTAACTTTGTGTCTTGTCTGCAGAAGCAATTTAAAGCTAAGAATCAGTACAATGTGTATCAACATGTGGGGACATATACCTTCAATATAAACATTTATTTGTCCACCAACTTCCTCAAGATAAAAGCTGCAAGACCAGCTCAGCCCCACCCTGTGCCGAGAAATGTGAGACGGACTTTGGATTTTCAGTCTCAGAGACTTTCACTTTCATTTCTCTCTTCTGCTGTCAGCGATGGCGTCTGCTGATGTGAGACAAGAGCTGGACTGTTCCGTCTGTCTGAACATTTATACAGATCCTGTAAACCTGAGATGTGGACACAACTTCTGCCGGGTCTGTATTGATGGTGTGTTGGATACACAGGAGAGATCTGGAGGTTATTCCTGTCCTCAGTGCAGAGAAGAGTTCCAGGATCGGCCTGTACTGCAGAGGAACATAACACTACGTAACATAGTGGAGGCTTTCCGGTCTACTCAGCTGGAAGAAGGGAAGACTGGAATCTTCTGTACACAATGTATTCACTCTCCTGTACCTGCTGTGAAATCCTGTCTGATGTGTGAAGCTTTTCTGTGTGATAATCACCTGAGAGTCCATAGCAAGGCACCAGAACATGTCCTAACTGATCCCACCACTTCCATGGAGAACAGAAAATGCTCCATCCATAGAGAACTTCTTAAATATTTCTGCACTGAGGACTCTGCCTGTATCTGTGTGTCCTGCAGTTTGGCCGGAGAACACCGGGGACACAAGGTGGAGACCCTGGATGAGGCCTCCGAGAAGAAGAAACAGAAACTGAGAAATGTTCTGCAGAAACTGATGACAGAGAGAGAGGAGACAGAGAAAAGAGTCCAGAGTCTGCAGGATCGCAGGAGAAAAGTCCAAGAAAAATCAGCTGGTCTAACAGAGAGAGTCACTGCCCTGTTCATAGAGCTCAGGAGACATCTGGAGGACCTGGAGAATAGAGTCCTGAGGAACATCTCCAGCCAGGAAGAGCGGATCTCATGGTCTGATCTGATCCATCAGCTGGAAATAAAGAAGGAGTATCTGTCCAGGAAGATGGAGGACATTGAGGAGCTGTGTAACATGACTGACCCACTGACTGTCCTACAGGAATCAGACACAGGGGACTTGTGTGATACTGAGGAGGGAGATGATGAGGACAGAGAGAGACATGATAGACTCCTCCATGATGGAGAGGATCTGGATGTGTTTGGAATCTCACACACATTACACACAGGGTTATCTGATATGATAAAAGGGGTAAATGTATCCTTCTATATACAGGAAGCTTCAGACATATTACTGGATGTGAACACAGCTTATAATAATCTACAGATATCAGATGACATGAAAACTGTATCCTGGTCAGATATAGAGCAGAATCGTCCAGAAACACCGGAGAGATTTCAGTCATGGGAACAGGTATTAAGCAGTCAGAGATTTTCCTCGGGGCGACATTACTGGGAAGTGGATGTCAGTGAGGCAAAATATTACATAATTGGGATGTGTTATCCCAGTATAGAGAGGGGAGGAGGAGGAGAGCAGTCACTGATTGGAAATAATAACAAGTCCTGGGGTTTGTACAGGTATATCGGTGGGTGTTCTCTAATACATGACGATAAAGAGATCAGAATATCTCCCAATCCCTCCAGTAACAGAGTCAGGATCTATGTGGATTATGAGGCCGGACAGCTGTCCTTTTATGATCTGTGTGACCCGATCCGACATCTCCACACCTTCACCACCACCTTCACTGAGCCCCTCCATGCCGGGTTATGGGTAATAAAAGGTTCTATAACAATATCTGGGGGTGAAAGGCGACGTGAGAAATAATAATATAACAGAAAATCTGCCCAAACCTGCTGACATCACAGAAATCTGAATCTGATTATTTGTAACTAATGGAATAATGCAGAAGATTCATATTCCATATGTCATAAATCTAAAGGTTCCCAACACAAACAATCACAGCATTGAGAAATCTCAGCACAGGAAAGTGTGATTTATTCTCTTATAGTGACAATAATAAGATTTGGGGTTTTCAGGGGTTCATTAAGGGCCAGTTCACACCACATGCATTCCAGTGCATTTTTTTCTGCATAAAAACACACATAGAAAGTAGGTTATATGGTTTTCAATGGCATAGTTTACACTAGTTCTCCCAGTTTCAGAAAAAAAAGTAGAACATGCTGCATTTTTCCTGCACTGGAATGTACTGGAACGCTGTAAAACGCACCAAAAATGCACTGGAACACCCATGTTCTTATTTAAGGTTAAGGGAAAAAAATAGGGGGGGGAATGCACTGGACTGCATCAAAAACGCACCAAAAACGCAATGGAACGCATCAAAAACACGCATAAAAAAAGCATCTGGAGAGCATCCGGACTGCGTTTCTATGGTGTGAACTGGCCCATATAATGACAATAATAAGATTTGGGGTTTTCAGGGGTTCATTAAGGGCCAGTTCACAACACATGCCGTCCAGTGCATTTTTTTTCTGCATCAAAAACACATAGAAAGTAGGTTATATGGTTTTCAATGGCATCATTCACATCAGTGCTTGCAGTTCCAGTGCGTTTCAGTTGCAGAAAAAAAGTAGAACATGCTGCATTTTTCTGCACTGGACTGTACTGTAACGCTGTAAAAAGCATCAAAAACTCACAGGAACGCACCAAAAACGCACTGCAACACCCATGTTCTTATTTATGGTTAAGAAAAAAAGGGGGGAAATGCACTGGACTGCATCAAAAACGCATCAAAAACATGCATTTAAAAAAGCATCTGGAGCGCATCCGGACTGCGTTTCTATGGTGTAAACTGGCCTGGATGCGTTCCAGGTGCTTTTCTGCATGCGCGTTTTTGATGCAGTCCAGTGTTTTTTTTTCCCCTCTTTTTTCTTAACCATAAATAAGGACAAGTGTGTTGCAATGCATTTTTGATGCATTTTACAGCGCTCCAGTACAGTCCAGTGCAGGAAAAATGCAGCATGTTCTACTTTTTTCTGGAACTGGAACTGCAAGCACTGGTGAGAACGATGCCATTGAAAACCATATAACCTACTTTCCATGCATTTTTGATGCAGAAAAAAACGCACTGGACTGCATGTGGTGTGAACCGGCCCTAAGTGTTAGTGGTCAGGATAAGATTATTATCATTGATTATAATTTTAATGATTATTCTAAATTGTCAGAAAATGTAATGTACACTATTGCAGCTTGCCAATACTTAGATGTGGTGACTGCATTGGTTTTCTTTTTTCAGTCTTTTTTTTTTCAGTTTTTACCTAGAGATCCTGCCAGTAACACACTTCCTGTCCTAGGATGACACCACTAACTCATAGTACTGTACACTGTAGATTTTTAGGTACTGTCGTTTTTTGGCGCCGTTCCACGAGCGTACGCAGTTTTAAAGCGTGACATGTTGGGTATCTATTTACTCAGCATAACATCATCTTTTATAATTCACCATATGGGTAATATATTGTGTTTTAAAATTGTGTGTGCATTAAAATTCATTACATTTTTTTTTTCTCAAAAAAATTTGCATTTAAAAAGACGCTGTCCAAATATAAAAATATGCAACACCCACCATTTTATTCTCTAGGGCCTCTGCTTTAAACAATCTATAATGTTTGGGGGCTCTGGGCAGTTTTCTAGCAAAACAATGCTGATTTTTACATATAGGAGAGGAATGTCAGAATTGGCCCGGACTGGAAGCGGTTAATATCAGACTGCAGAGTGCACAGGACAGCACTGGATTTCTGGCAGGATTCACAGGGTGATTTGTACACTGATTGAATAGCTATAACAATATTCTTTCAAGTGTATATTTAACAAATCAAAATGAAGGAAATAAGTGAAGTTAATTGTTATCTTCATTGTAGTTTATTGTTGCTGTCAGACAGAAGTGTACAAAGCTGTAAAGCTCTAATTGGCTCAGAGTACTGCCCCTCCCCCCCATGCTGCTGTGTAGGTGATTACAGGAAGTGATATCAGGACTAATTCAGATATATACAACAGTTCTATGTAGACAAAAAATAAGCTTTTTAATTAATACATAATTGCATTAAAGTAGAACTGAAGGCAAAACTTTTCTTTTCATTTTAGATAGATCAAGGGAGGGTTATAACCCCGTTAGATTTTGTTTTCTGCCATCTGTGTCCCATTGTTGAGATTTCCCTTCACTTCCTGTCCCATAGCCAAACAGGAAGTGAGAGGAAATCCCTGTAAATCAAGGAAATTTCTTGGTGACCCCCCCTCCTCCCCAGGTCATGACGATTATTTTAGTAAAATACGTGCATCCCACCCCTGATGACTGGCAGGAAACCAAGAAACGCGTCGGGTTATAAACTAAGGGTGCCAAGCTAAGCCTATTCTTATCTTGAATTCAATGAACTTTTTCTCTGATTTTGTATTCTTATCATGTGATTTATGTAAAATTTGGATTGTCATATATTTTTTGACTCTTGTATTTTTCTGCAAGAATTGTATCAGTTTATGTCCCTTGATTTGTCTGCATAAAATTGTGATTATTAATACAAATATTTCATCTTTTATGATTATGCCTGTATTCTATTTATTCTACTTGTGTAGGCCTAAAACAATCATGGACAACCCGGACGGGTTAACGACATCAAACTAAATCCAAATGAATATAATTGAATGTATATTTATCACCTACAATGACATGCTTCATATAAAGTCCCATCTCCGTTCTCCAATTTTCTGTAATATAACCAGGGATGGAAGCATGCCATTGATACATGAAGGTAGTGACAGGCCACGTTTTCTTCATTAGAATCAAAGCAGGTTTAAGAATTCGGTTAAATACAAATTTGAATTACGTTATTTTGGACCAATTTAATTTCATTATTTTGGAGGATTCCTTTACATTTGCATTACTGAAAAGGTTTATTTCAAATATGTGAAGTGTTCAATATTATAAAAGAAATATCTAAATTCAACATTTTGCTGCGTACATGTACAATACTGTGCAAAAGTTTTAGGCAGATGTGAAGAAATAATGTGAAGTACAAATGCTTTCAAATATATACAATACAGCCGTGGCCAAAAGTTTTGAGAATGACACAAATATTCATTTTCACAAAGTCTGCTGCCTCTGTTTTTATGATGGTGATTTGCATATTCTACAGAATGTTATTTAGAGTGATCAGATTTGTCCCTCTTTGCCATGAAAATGAACTTGATCCCATTAAAAAAAACATTTCCACTGCAATTGTGAAGAAGGCTTCAGGGCGTCCAAGAAAGTCCACCAAGCGCCAGGACCGTCTTCTACAGTTGATTCAGCTGCGGGATCGGGGGCACCACCAGGGCAGAGCTCAGGAATGGTAGGAGGCAGGTGTGAGGACATCGGCACACACAGTGAGGAGAAGACTTTTGGAGGATGACCTTGATAGGGAAATCCCAGAACTTAGGGGTTTCCAATAACATTTTGACTGCTGAACCACATTCAAAAAAATGTATTTAATATTCAAGCCTATAGTTTTAGCTATAGGCAGGGAGAACAATACAGTAAGTACATGGTGACATTCAATATGATTGTTCTGCAATGGCTGAGAGCCTCATAGTACAATTTATACATTCTACAGGGGGTGGCACCTTGAATGGGACTCTTTTGAAGTACCATTCAACTCTTTGGTCAGATTCATTGATATGCAAATGGTCATTTAACATATACATATCACTTCCCAAGTTCTGTGGGAAAGCCAGAGGTAGACCTTTTAACAGCTGAAGGTGTGAATGGCATTTGATCACCAAAACAGCTGTGAACTCATATGACTTCTAACATATTTGTATCCCATATATCTGGTTAATCAGAATACATGTTTTGATAATCATAACTAAATGTTTGATAAATAAATAGCTATTCCATTTACCCTATCAATCCCTTCTCTTGGTCAAATTAAAAATTGACCACATAACTAACAAAACATAACATATCAGCAATATAACAAACAATTCACACACTGGTTGTGGACAGTTGGGTTTTTGACCATTCAGTGTAGAGATTCTTTTGGTGACAGTTAAAGCTGTGTGGGGCCTAACTAGATGTGAATATTACAGGCAATGATATTGGGGAAAATGGAACAAACTAAGTCTCATAACACATGCACAACCTAAACTGCAAAGGAAAGGCAGATAAAATTACAATTCCTATAAATCGCTTCTAAATTCCATCATCTCCCTCCAACTGCCTAATCTTAGTTTAAATATTTATTTTTCTAGTTCACGTTCCTCCTAATTTATGTACCCAATTTACTTCTGCAGAAAAATCTCATTTTGCTTTGCAAGGCTAAACAAAAATAAAAATACAAAAATGTCTAAAAACAAAAATGACACGTAGGTCTAACAATGTATGAACACCAAGTCTTTAGTTGATTCCTCCTCTGTAACTTTGACAGCTCGTCCTCCATAAGACTCCATTGCAACACCTTAAGAAGGCATCCAATGTTCATACATAATCTTCTTTTCTTCAGGACTATCGCAGTCCACATGACAAGAAACTTCCAGTAGGTGTGCAGATCTTTTTGCAATTATAGCAAACTGAGCTGTGATTTTTTTTTAGACAGCTGACATAAGTATCAAAGTTCTTTAGACATCTAAAAAGCTTTTGAAAGCACGCTTTTCCATCAATGCTGTTTGTGGCGGATGTCATAAAGCCAAGGAATGAGGGAGGAGATTTTTGAGGATGGCATCACTCAGATTGTTAGTCCAACATTTGATCATTAACAAAAATGCCCATAAAGCCGTTGAGTTTTTTTACTGCTGAAGTAAATCTATGTTCTAGAGGTAAGGCCCCTTTCACACGAGGTGGACCCCTGTTTCTACGGAGCCCGCCTCGGTCCGCCGGCTCAGCGGGAGATCAGTCCGTTGATCTCCGCTGAGTCGGCGGATGACAGGTCCCTCTCTGCTCACTGAGCGGGGAGGGGCTTGTCAAGCGCCGCTGCCGCCTATGGAGGGATCGGATGAAAACGGACAGCATGTCCGTTTTCATCAGATCTCACCCAATCCGATCCACCAGCGACGGACCTGGACGTAGGGCCATCCGTCTGATTTTAGCGGATCGGACGGGGTCGGATGTCAGTGGACATGTCTCCGCTGACATCCGACGCTCCATAGACTAACATGGAGCGCCCGTTCAGGTCCGCCGTCAAAACTGACAGGCGGACCTGAGCAGTCCGATCGTGTGAAAGGGGCCTTAGACCTGGAAGAAAAGAAAAACGTCTTAATACAAGGAGAAACCATTCTCATTTAGTGTAAAATGGTATTCAACTGTCATTTAAACTAAACTGTCTAGACCATAAACATTTATCATGAACAGTAAGCTTCTCAGAAGGGGGAATATCACGTATGGCCTGGACCATTGATCCTACAGGAACATAGACAAGGATTTACAAGAATGACAGGAGTATAGTGCAGTACTGGGGTTCAGGGTTCACAGGAGATAGAGTATTGTGTACAAGGATTCTAAGGCAGGAAGGATACCTAATGGTACTATCTGGGGAGAACGCAGCATGTCCGCACGTGCAACAATGGTGAGGGCCCTTGAAAGGGCCGAGGCGCAGAGTCTAAGGAACTGCCTTGTCTTCTCCAGAGCTCTTGATGGTAGAGATGGTTTTGTGCTGCAGACAGTTCTTGGTTGCGGCCCTCTTACTCACCCAAGCAGGCAGATACCTAGTACTAAGGGTCAATGGACAAATGAGAATCCCTTGCAGCGCTGAGGTGCTGGGATCACTAAACAGTAGGGAGCAAAATTCAAGCTAACAGGTACATGCCTGGACACACAGACATTGGGGACAGATACACAAAGACACATAAACAGCTAGAAATGAGTAGCCATGCAGACAGTCACACAGAACTCTATCAGAGTAGTGAAGTTGCATGGTGTCACCGAACAGGAAACTAGTTTACAAATACACTTGGAGACACAAAGGCAGACTTGCTTAGGACATTATTATTCAAAGCCTAGGGCAATCTGCTTCAGCTTGAAAAGGCAGCACTGGCTGGGCATGTAGCTACTTCAATTAGCAACAGGAGGATTAATCTAGTCTTAAAAACAAGTTTTGTGGGACAAGATACAACCGCAGACCTTATATGTTAAAGCATTGGAACTAAATGCCAATACACTAATAATACCAGCATACCTGCTGATCTTTGGGAATAGAGGAGACAGATCTGTGAAAAAGCTGACGATCTGTGACAGGTCTAATTTAAAATCTTAATAATACCCAAGTAATTCTTAACACTCAATGTAGTAACACTGACATACATGTAGTAATACATTCATTACTTTTTTTTTTATCATCATAGGTGGTTAACCACTTGCCGACCGCCTCACGCATATATACATGAGCAGAATGGCACGGGCAGGCAAAATCACGTACCTATACGTGATTGCCTTCCCGTCCGATCGGACCCCCCCCCGGTGCCAGCGGCGGTCGGCATTTGTCTGGGAGCATTCCGTGATGAGGGGGAGGCCATCCGATCGTGGCCCCCCTCTTGCGATCGCTCCCAGCCAATGAGAAACATCCCCTGCCTGTGTATATTACACACAGGCAGAGGATGTGATGTCATCTCTCCTCAGCTCGGCAGTTTCCGTTCCGGCGCCGAGGAGAGAAGACATGTGAGTGCACAACACATACACACACACACAGTAGAACATGCCAGGCACACATTACACCCCCGATCGCCCCCCGATCCCCCCCAATCACCCCTCCCCCCTCCCTGTCACACTGACACCAAGCAGTATTTTTTTTTTTCTGATTACTGATTGGTGTCAGTTTGTGACAGTTAGAAGTGGTAGGGCAGTGAATATTAGCCCCCTGTAGGTCTAGGATACCCCCCTAACCCCCCCTAATAAAGTTTTAACCCCTTGATCACCCCCTGTCACCAGTGTCACTAAGCGATCATTTTTCTGATCGCTGTATTAGTGTCGCTGGTGACGCTAGTTAGGGAGGTAAATATTTAGGTTCGCCGTCAGCATTTTTTAGCGACAGGGACCCCCATATACTACCTAATAAATGTTTTAACCCCTTGATTGCCCCCTAGTTAACCCTTTCACCACTGATCACCGTATAACCTTTACGGGTGACGCTGGTTAGTTTGTTTATTTTTTATAGTGTTAGGGCACCCGCCGTTTATTACCGAATAAAGGTTTAGCCCCCTGATCGCTCGGCGGTGATATGCGTCGCCCCAGGCAGCGTCAGATTAGCGCCAGTACCGCTAACACCCACGCACGCAGCATACGCCTCCCTTAGTGGTATAGTATCTGGGCGGATCAATATCTGATCTGATCAGATCTATACTGGCATCCCCGGCAGTTTAGGGATCCCAAAAACGCAGTGTTAGCGGGATCAGCCCAGATACCTGCTAGCACCTGCATTTTGCCCCTCCGCCCGGCCCAGCCCACCCAAGTGCAGTATCAATCGATCACTGTCACTTACAAAACACTAAACGCATAACTGCAGCGTTCGCAGAGTCAGGCCTGATCCCTGCAATCGCTAACAGTTTTTTTGGTAGCGTTTTAGTGAACTGGAAAGCACCAGCGCCCTGGTACACCCCGGTCGTAGTCAAACCAGCACTGCAGTAACACTTGGTGACGTGGCGAGTCCCATAAGTGCAGTTCAAGCTGGTGAGGTGGCAAGCACAAGTAGTGTCCCGCTGCCACCAAGAAGAAGATAAACACAGGCCTGTCGTGCCCATAATGCCCTTCCTGCTGCATTCGCCAATCCTAATTGGGAACCCACCACTTCTGCAGCACCCGTACTTCCCCCATTCACATCCCCAACCAAATGCAGTCGGCTGCATGAGAGGCATTTTCTTTATGTCCTCCCGAGTACCCCTACCCAACGAACCCCCCAAAAAAGATGTCGTGTCTGCAGCAAGCGCGGATATAGGCATGACACCCACTATTATTGTCCCTCCTGTCCTGACAATCCTGGTCTTTGCATTGGTGAATGTTTTGAACGCTACCATTCACTAGTTGAATATTAGCGTAGGGTACAGCATTGCACAGACTAGGCACACTTTCACAGGGTCTCCCAAGATGCCATCACATTTTGAGAGACCCGAACCTGGAACCGGTTACAGTTATAAAAGTTACAGTTACAAAAAAAAGTATAAAAAAAAAAAAACACATACAAAAATATTAAATAAAAAAAATAGTTTATTTTATTGTTCTCTCTCTCTCTCTATTCTCTCTATTGTTCTGCTCTTTTTTACTGTATTCTATTCTGCAATGTTTTATTGTTATAATGTTTTATCATGTTTGCTTTTCAGGTATGCAATTTTTTATACTTTACCGTTTACTGTGCTTTATTGTTAACCATTTTTTTGTCTTCAGGTACGCCATTCACGACTTTGAATGGTTATACCAGAATGATGCCTGCAGGTTTAGGTATCATCTTGGTATCATTCTTTTCAGCCAGCGGTCGGCTTTCATGTAAAAGCAATTCTAGCGGCTAATTAGCCTCTAGACTGCTTTTACAAGCAGTGGGAGGGAATGCCCCCCACCGTCTTCCGTGTTTTTCTCTGGCTCTCCTGTCTCAACAGGGAACCTGAGAATGCAGCTGGTGATTCAGCCAGCTGACCATAGAGCTGATCAGAGACCAGAGTGGCTCCAAACATCTCTATGGCCTAAGAAACCGGAAGCTACGAGCATTTCATGACTTAGATTTTGACGGATGTATACAGCGCCATTGGGAAATTGGGAAAGCATTTTATCACACCGATCTTGGTGTGGCCAGATGCTTTGAGGGCAGAGGAGAAATCTAGGGTCTAATAGACCCCAATTTTTTCAAAAAAGAGTACCTGTCACTACCTATTGCTATGATAGGGGATATTTACATTCCCTGAGATAACAATAAAAATGATTTAAAAAAAAAATGAAAGGAACAGTTTAAAAATAAGATAAAAAAGCAAAAAAATAATAAAGAATAAAGAAAAAAAACCACCCTTGTCCCCCCTGCTCTCATGCTAAGGTGAACGCAAGCGTCGGTCTGGCGTCAAATGTAAACAGCAATTGCACCATGCATGTGAGGAATCACCGCGAAGGTCAGATCGAGGGCAGTAATTTTAGCAGTAGACCTCCTCTGTAAATCTAAAGTGGTAACCTGTAAAGGCTTTTAAAGGCTTTTAAAAATGTTTTTAGTTTGTCGCCACTGCACGTTTGTGCGCAATTTTAAAGCATGTCATGTTTGGTATCCATGTACTCGGCCTAAGATCATCTTTTTTATGTCATCAAACATTTGGGCAATATAGTGTGTTTTAGTGCATTAAAATTTAAAAAAGTGTGTTTTTTCCCCAAAAAATGCGTTTGAAAAATCGCTGCGCAAATACTGTGTGAAAAAAAAAAAATGAAACACCCACCATTTTAATCTGTAGGACATTTGCTTTAAAAATATATATATAATGTGTGGGGGTTCAAAGTAATTTTCTTGCAAAAAAAAAAATAATTTTTTCATGTAATCAAAAAGTGTCAGAAAGGGCTTTGTCTTCAAGTGGTTAGAAGAGTGAGTGATGTGTGACATAAGCTTCTAAATGTTGTGCATAAAATGCCAGGACAGTTCAAAACCCCCCCAAATGACCCCATTTTGGAAAGTAGACACCCAAATAGCAAATAGCTTGGGGTGTCTACTTTCCAAAATGTGGTCATTTGGGGGGGGTTTGTGCCACCTGGGCATTCCATGGCCTCCGAAACTGTGATAGGCAGTGAAGAGTGAAATCAAAAATTTACACCCTTAGAAATCCTGAAGGCGGTGATTGGTTTTCGGGGCCCCGTATGCGGCTAGGCTCCAAAAAAGTTCCACACATGTGGTATCCCCATACTCAGGAGAAGCAGCTAAATGTATTTTGGGGTGCAATTCCACATATGCCCATGGCCTGTGTGAGCAATATATCATTTAGTGACAACTTTGTGAAAAAAAAAAGGGTCACATTCCTGCAACTTGTGTCAAAATATAAAATATTCCATAGACTCAACATGCCTCTCAGCAAATAGCTTGGGGTGTCTACTTTTCAAAATGGGGTCATTTGGGGGGGTTTTGTGCCATCTGGGCATTTTATGGTCTTCAAAACTGTGATAGGTAGTGAGGAGTGAAATCAAATATTTACGCCCTTAGAAATCCTGAAGGCGGTGATTGGATTTTGGGGCCCCGTACGCAGCTAGGCTCCCAAAAAGTCCCACACATGTGGTATCCCCGTACTCAGGAGAGGCAGCTGAATGTATTTTGGGGTGCAATTCCACATAGGCCCATGGCCTGTGTGAGCAATATATCATTTAGTGACAACTTTTAGTAAATATATATATATTTTTTTGTCATTATTTATTCACTTGGGACAAAAAATAAATATTCAATGGGTTCAACATGCCTCTCAGCAATTTCCTTGGGGTGTCTACTTTAAAAAATGGGGTCATTTGGTGGGGTTTTGTACTGCCCTGCCATTTTAGCACCTCAAGAAATGACATAGGCAGTCATAAACTAAAAGCTGTGTAAATTCCAGAAAATGTACCCTAGTTTGTAGACGCTATAACTTTTGCGCAAACCAATAAATATACGCTTATTGACATTTTTTTTACCAAAGACATGTGGCCGAATACATTTTGGCTCTGTTTGTGGGAAGAAAAGGACGCAAATTTTGTTTGGGTACAGCATTGCATGACCGCGCAATTAGCAGTTAAAGCGACGCAGTGCCAAATTGGAAAAAGACCTCTGGTCCTTAGGCAGCATAATGGTCCGGGGTTGAAGTGGTTAATGCAAACAATGCATTAAGGTAAAAAATGTTTTTAGGTTAAGTAACAGTTTAAGGTGTCCTCAAGATATTTCATCCTCTGCTCCCTCTGTGAGGGCGGGATGAGTTCCGAGACTTTTCCCTTGTAATGGTGGTCAAGGAGGGTTGCCAACCATTAATGATTCCTATCCTTGCTGCCATGAATTCTCTGGTCTTTTCACAGGCTTCAAAGAATAGAGAAGCCCATGCTCCACAAGTTTGTGAAGGCATGAGATGGAAAGTCCTCATGGTCACTGAGGATCACAGTATCTGGATCTGCCTCCTCCCAGCCACATACAACACCCAGGGTTTCTGGGGACTGAAAAACCATCTCCCAAGGTTTTGTCGTATGTCTTGCTCTGCTTCAATGCCTCCAAAACTGCCATAATCCTCCTTCTCCCTCCCCTCTTGTGTGTTCTGCATAAAACAGGCCTTGAGAGGAAAGGAACTCTTCCTCTTCATCCCGCTGCTCTGCCACGAGTGCCCTGTCCATAATGCCATGCAGAGTCTGCTCCAGCAGGAACACAAGGGGGATTATGTTATTGTCACGGCTCACCATCCTTGTTGCCTCTTCAAATGGTGACAGTACCATTCATGCATCCTTTATCAGCAGCCATTGGTGTGGAGAAAAAAAAGCAGAGGTGCCCTGAGCCTGTCCTTGTGCCATACTCACATAGGTACTTATTGGCAGCCCTCTGCTGCATGTGCAGCCACTGCATCATTGCCAAAGTTGAGTTCCACCTGGTGGGCATGTTTATGAGGTTTATGAACAGGTGGTTTATGGACAGGTGGAATTCCCACTGAATTTCAGCCAACCGAACACTGGCTGTGTATGACCCCCTGAAATGGCTACAGGCTCCTCTGGCCTGCTTTAGAAGATCTTGCAAACATGGGTAACTGTTTAAGAAACAATGCACCACCTAATGGAGGACATGTGCCAGGCATGGCACATGTGTCAAATGTCCGTGTCGCAGGGCGAACAGAAGGTTAGTGCCATTATCACACACCACCATTCCTGACTCAAGCTTCCGTGGCGTGAACCACTTCTGGGCCTGCCCCTGCAGAGCTGAAAGAATCTGTGCTCTGGTGTGGCTCCTGTCCCCTAAACACACCAGCTGAGGCACTGCATGGCATCTTTTAGCCTGACTCGTTGAATGGCCCCTTGAACGCTTAGGGGTTACTGTTTGTTCATAGGACAATCCAGCATAGGAGGGCATGGAGGAGAAGGAGTGGGTGGAGCTGACAGATCTTGCATCATCACCACCAGCTGTATGGAGATGTGGCGGAAAAACAAGCTCCAGCACTTAGCCCTGTCCTGCTTCCTTCTTTAAACTGGTGGTCAGTGCAGAAGTGTCCCCTTACATTGGTGGTCAGTGCAGAAGTGTCCATTTACATTGGTGGTCAGTGCAGAAGTGTCCCCTTACATTGGTGGTCAGTGCAGAAGTGTCCCCTTACATTTGATTTGATTTGATATGGGATTTGTATTGCGCCGAATGTGCTCCATTAGGAGCGCGTCTAGGCGCACCAAGACCCTAAAATCAAGTAAGATTTCCAAAAGAACGTTAAAAAGGAGCCTAGGGTGCCCAGTAGGAAAGAGGTAGAGTAAAAACAGAGAAGAACCGGGGGGGACGGGGACGACTAACCCTCCAGATGGGGGAGAAAAAATGAGCATACAAAATCCATGTTTTTGTATGATTTCTATTCTTCATCAGATTATCCGTAGGCCTGGATAAAGATAAAGGTTTTTAAACCCTTCCTAAAACTCAGGAGGGAGGGTAAGGACTTTAGAGACGCTGGAAGGGCGTTCCACAGCTCATTGCCCTTTGTAACCAGGCATCTGTTACCAGTCTGTTGATTGTCGGTTCTGTGAGAAGTAAGTTGGCCGATCGGAATGGTCTTGACGGTACATGGTGAGGGGCCCATTCAGACAAATAAATTAGGCCCAGTTTCCTATACATATAGCACATTGCCTTGAATAGTACTCGCTTGGCGATAGGGAGCCAGTGCAGTTTTTCCAGCACGGGAGAGATGTGGTCTGTTCTAGCCCATCCGGAGACCAGGTAAGCAGCTTGATTCTGAATTGCTTGCAATTTTTTTGCCACTTCAATGGAAGTCCAAGAAAAAAGATGTTAGAGCAATCCAACCGGGAATGTACAAGAGTTAGCCGGTTTTCGTGCGAAAATAGATCTTTAATTTTCCGGAGTCTCTGTATATAAAAGTTGGAGTTTTTGATACAGAGTTTTGCATGAGGTATAAATGGTAGGCAGGGATCAAAGATGATACCTAGGTTCCTGACCTGTTTTGCTGGCGTTGGGATGGGGCAGAATGAAGTGGGCCAGGCCAAGAGAAAATTGGTGGTTGATTGAGGACCCACCAGAATCACCTCGGTCTTTGCTTCATTGAGGCCTAGCTTGATGTCGGCCATCCATTTTTGTATGTGAAGAAGGACATTTCTCAGTTGAAGGTGCATATTTGGCCCATTGTCAGCATCAGCCAGGATCTGCATGACATCTGCGTAGATCTGGCATGCTAATTTGTGTGTAGCAATAATGTCAGCGAGTGGGCGCATATAGCAGTTGAACAGCAGGGGCGACAAGGACTCCATAGAGAAGTGGTTCCATTGGCGAGCTGCAAGCATTCATCCGCACTTGATGGGTCCTATCCGTGAGAAAGGAGTTGATCCAACGGAGCACAGTGCCACTACATCCAAAAACGTATTCCATGTGATCTCCCAGGATTTGATAGTCGATAGTGTCAAAGGCTGCGGAGTGGTCGAGTAGCACCAAGGCTGCCGACCCCCCCCGCATCCTTTACCCTTAACAGGCGTTTGCATATGTCGAGTGCGGACAGTTCAGTGCTACGTCCCGGCCTAAATCCCGACTGGGAGTCATGGAACAGGTCGTTACCTTCAAAGAAGCTTTGCATTTGTTGAAAGACGACCTGTTCCAGGATCTTCGCCAGAAAGGGAAGATGAGATATAATTTCAGATATCTCTGAAATTAGTGAGCAGTGAAGGGTCGAGTGTGCTCTTCTTCAACAAGGGGGAGACAATGGCATGCTTCAGTCGTGTTGGAACGGCCCCTATTTTTAAAGATAGATTCACTATCCTTGTAATTTCTGTGGCCAATGTATCTGCATTTTTCTTCATAAACCATGTGGGACAGATGTCATTCGGAGAGCTTGACGGTTTAAGCTTGGACTTAGAAAGTCTTGGGCGCCTATTTACTGTTGTCAATGGGGCCAGGATATCCAGACTTGCCTTGATTCTTCACTCAAATTCATCATGGGATCTTTCCAGCCTCTCAATCTCGGTTTCTAAAGCCAGAATTCCAATTTCTCTCTCTTCATTTACTAGGAGTGGCTGTCCCTGATGGTAGTCGTAGCACGTTTTAAAGTCTTCGACTGTTGTATATTTTAGTTTCCGAAATGGATCAGATTTTGTCATACAATTTCCTTTGGGGCTTTTTATTGGTGCAGTCAGTGTATAAGTGCCCCTTATTACATTGGTGGTCAGTGTAGAGTTGCCCCTTATTACATTGGTGGTCAGTGTAGAGTTGCCCCTTATTACATTGGTGGTCAGTGTAGAGTTGCCCCTTATTACATTGGTGGTCAGTGTAGAGGTGACCCCTTACATTGGTGATGCGTGTAGAAGTGACCCCTTAACATTGATGGTCAGTGTAGAAGAACCCCCTTACATTGGTGGTCAGTGTAGAAGTGACCCCTTACATTGGTGATCGGTGTAGAGGTGACCCCTTACATTGGTGGTCAGTATAGAAGTGACCCCTTACATTGGTGGTCATTGTAGAAGAACCCCCTTACATTGGTGATCGGTGTAGAGGTGACACCCTTATATTGGTGGTCGGTATAGAAGTGACCCCTTACATTGGTGGTCAGTGTAGAAGTGACCCCTTACATTGGTGGTCAGTGTAGAAGTGACCCCTTACATTGGTGGTCAGTGTGGAAGTGTCCCTTTACATTGGTGGTCAGTGTAGAAGTGACCCCTAACATTGGTGGTTGGTGTAGAAGTGACCCCTTACATTGGTGGTCAGTGTAGAAGTGACCCCTTACATTGGTGGTCAGTGTAGAAGTGTCCCCTTACATTGGTGGTCAGTGTAGAAGTGACCCTTTACATTGGTGGTCAACATAGACATGTCTGCTTACATTCATGGTTAGTGTAGAAGTGATCCCTTACATTGGTGGTCAGTGTAGAAGTGACCCTTTACATTGGTGGTCAACATAGGCATGTCCACTTACATTGGTGGTCAGTGTAGAGGTGACCCCTTACATTGGTGGTCAGTGTAGAAGTGACCACTTTCATTGGTGGTCAGTGTAGAAGTGACCCCTTACATTGGTGGTCGGTGTAGAAGTGACCCCTAACATTAGTGGTCAGTGTTGAAGTGACCCCTTACATTGGTAGTCAGTGTAGTAGTGACCATTTACATCGGTGGTCAGTGTAGAAGTGACCCCTCACATTGGTGGTCAGTGTAGAAGTGACCCCTTACATTGGTCAACATAGAAGTGTCTCCTTACATTGGTGGTCAGTGTAGAAGTGTCACCTTACATTGGTGGTCAGAGTAGAAGTGACCCCTTACATTGGTGGTCGGTGTAGAAGTGACCCCTAACATTGGTGGTCAGTGTAGAAGTGACCCCTTACATTGATGATCAGTGTAGAAGTGTCCCCTTACATTGGTGATCAGTGTAGAAGCGTCCCCTTACATTGGTGGTCAGTGTAGAAGTGTCCCCTTACATTGTTGGTCAGTGTAGAAATGTCCCCTAACATTGGTGGTCAGTGTAGAAGTGTCCCCTTACATTGGTGGTCAGAGAAGAAGTGACCCCTTACATTGGTGGTCAGTGTAGAAGTGACCCCTTACATTTGTGATCCGTGTAGAAGTGCCCCTTAACATTGGTGGTCAGTGTAGAAGTGACCCCTTACATTGGTGATTGGTGTAGAGGTGACACCCTTACATTGGTGGTCGGTATAGAAGTGACACCTTACATTTGTGGTCAGTGTAGAAGTGTCCCCTTACATTGGTCAACATAGAAGTGTCTCCTTACATTGGTGGTCAGGGTAGAAGTGACCCCTTACATTGGTGGTCAGTGTAGTAGAACCCCCTACATTGATGTTCATGTAGGGTTGACCCCTTATATTGGTGGTCAGTGTAGAGGTGACCCCTTACATTGGTGGTCAGTGTAGAAGTGACCCTTTACATTGGTGGTCAACATTGACATGTCCACTTACATTCGTGGTTAGTGTAGAGGTGACCCCTTACATTGGTTGTCATTGTAGAAGTGTCCCCTTACATTAGTGGTCAGTGTAGAAGTGACCCCTTACATTGGTGATCAGTGTAGAAGTGTCCCCATACATTGGTGGTGAGTGTAGAAGACCCCCCTACATTGATGTTCATGTGGGGGTGACCCCTTATATTGGTGGTCAGTGTAGAAGTGACCTTTTACATTGGTGGTCAACATAGACATGTCCGCTTACATTGGTGGTCAGTGTAGAGGTGACCCCTTACATTGGTGGTCATTGTAGAAGAACCCCCTTACATTGGTGGTCAGTGTAGAGGTGTCCCCTTACATTGGTGGTCGGTATAGAAGTGACCCCTTACATTTGTGGTCAATGTAGAAGAGACCCCTTACATTGGTGATCAGTGTAGAAGTGACCCCTTACATTAGTGGTCAGTGTAGAAGTGACCCCTTACATTGGTGGTCAGTGTAAAAGTGACCCCTTACATTGGTGGTCAGTGTAGAAGTGACCCTTTACATTGGTGGTCAACATAGACATGTCCACTTACATTCGTGGTTAGTGTGGAGGTGACCCCTTACATTGGTGGTCAGTATAGAAGTGACACCTAACATTGGTGGTCAGTGTAGAAGTGTTCCCTTACATTGGTGGTCAGTGTAGAAGTGACCCCTAACATTGGTGGTCAGTGTAGAAGTGACCCCTAACATTGGTGGTCAGTGTAGAAGTGTCCCCTTACATTGGTGGTTAGTGTAGAAGTGTTCCCTTACATTGGTGGTCAGTGTAGAAGTGACCCCTAACATTGGTGGTCAGTGTAGAAGTGACCCCTAACATTGGTGGTCAGTGTAGAAGTGATCCCTTACATTGGTGGTCAGTGTAGAAGTGACCCTTTACATTGGTGGTCAACATAGACATGTCCACTTACATTGGTGGTCAGTGTAGAGGTGACCCCTTACATTGGTGGTCAGTGTAGAAGTGACCCCTTTCATTGGTGGTCAGTGTAGAAGTGACCCCTTACATTGGTGGTTGGTGTAGAAGTGACCCCTAACATTAGTGGTCAGTGTAGAAGTGACCCCTTACATTGGTAGTCAGTGTAGTAGTGACCATTTACATCAGTGGTCAGTGTAGAAGTGACCCCTTACATTGGTGGTCAGTGTAGAAGTGACCCCTTACATTGGTCAACATAGAAGTGTCTTATTACATTGGTGGTCAGTGTAGAAGTGTCACCTTACATTGGTGGTCAGAGTAGAAGTGACCCCTTACATTGGTCGGTGGTGTAGAAGTGACCCCTAACATTGGTGGTCAGTGTAGAAGTGACCCCTTACATTGGTAGTCAGTGTAGTAGTGACCATTTACATCGGTGGTCAGTGTAGAAGTGTCACCTTACTTTGGTGGTCAGAGTAGAAGTGACCCCTTACATTGGTGGTTGGTGTAGAAGTGACCCCTAACATTGGTGGTCAGTGTAGAAGTGACCCCTTACATTGGTAGTCAGTGTAGTAGTGACCATTTACATCGGTGGTCAGTGTAGAAGTGACCCCTTACATTGGTGGTCAGTGTAGAAGTGACCCCTTACATTGGTGGTCAGTGTAGAAGTGACCCTTTACATTGGTGGTCAACATAGACATGTCTGCTTACATTCGTGGTTAGTGTAGAAGTGATCCCTTACATTGGTGGTCAGTGTAGAAGTGACCCTTTACATTGGTGGTCAACATAGGCATGTCCGCTTACATTGGTGGTCAGTGTAGAGGTGACCCCTTACATTGGTGGTCAGTGTAGAAGTGACCACTTTCATTGGTGGTCAGTGTAGAAGTGACCCCTTACATTGGTGGTCGGTGTAGAAGTGACCCCTTACATTGGTAGTCAGTGTAGTAGTGACCATTTACATCGGTGGTCAGTGTAGAAGTGACCCCTCACATTGGTGGTCAGTGTAGAAGTGACCCCTTACATTGGTCAACATAGAAGTGTCTCCTTACATTGGTGGTCAGTGTAGAAGTGTCACCTTACATTGGTGGTCAGAGTAGAAGTGACCCCTTACATTGGTGGTCAGTGTAGAAGTGACCCCTAACATTAGTGGTCAGTGTTGAAGTGACCCCTTACATTGGTAGTCAGTGTAGTAGTGACCATTTACATCGGTGGTCAGTGTAGAAGTGACCCCTCACATTGGTGGTCAGTGTAGAAGTGACCCCTTACATTGGTCAACATAGAAGTGTCTCCTTACATTGGTGGTCAGTGTAGAAGTGTCACCTTACATTGGTGGTCAGAGTAGAAGTGACCCCTTACATTGGTGGTCGGTGTAGAAGTGACCCCTAACATTGGTGGTCAGTGTAGAAGTGACCCCTTACATTGATGATCAGTGTAGAAGTGTCCCCTTACATTGGTGATCAGTGTAGAAGTGTCCCCTTACATTGGTGGTCAGTGTAGAAGTGTCCCCTTACATTGGTGGTCAGTGTAGAAATGTCCCCTAACATTGGTGGTCAGTGTAGAAGTGTCCCCTTACATTGGTGGTCAGAGAAGAAGTGACCCCTTACATTGGTGGTCAGTGTGGAAGTGACCCCTTACATTTGTGATCCGTGTAGAAGTGCCCCTTAACATTGGTGGTCAGTGTAGAAGTGACCCCTTACATTGGTGATTGGTGTAGAGGTGACACCCTTACATTGGTGGTCGGTATAGAAGTGACACCTTACATTTGTGGTCAGTGTAGAAGTGTCCCCTTACATTGGTCAACATAGAAGTGTCTCCTTACATTGGTGGTCAGGGTAGAAGTGACCCCTTACATTGGTGGTCAGTGTAGTAGAACCCCCTACATTGATGTTCATGTAGGGTTGACCCCTTATATTGGTGGTCAGTGTAGAGGTGACCCCTTACATTGGTGGTCAGTGTAGAAGTGACCCTTTACATTGGTGGTCAACATTGACATGTCCACTTACATTCGTGGTTAGTGTAGAGGTGACCCCTTACATTGGTTGTCATTGTAGAAGTGTCCCCTTACATTGGTGGTCAGTGTAGAAGTGACCCCTTACATTGGTGATCAGTGTAGAAGTGTCCCCATACATTGGTGGTGAGTGTAGAAGACCCCCCTACATTGATGTTCATGTGGGGGTGACCCCTTATATTGGTGGTCAGTGTAGAAGTGACCTTTTACATTGGTGGTCAACATAGACATGTCTGCTTACATTGGTGGTCAGTGTAGAGGTGACCCCTTACATTGGTGGTCATTGTAGAAGAACCCCCTTACATTGGTGGTCAGTGTAGAGGTGTCCCCTTACATTGGTGGTCGGTATAGAAGTGACCCCTTACATTGGTGATCAGTGTAGAAGTGACCCCTTACATTAGTGGTCAGTGTAGAAGTGACCCCTTACATTGGTGGTCAGTGTAAAAGTGACCCCTTACATTGGTGGTCAGTGTAGAAGTGACCCTTTACATTGGTGGTCAACATAGACATGTCCACTTACATTCGTGGTTAGTGTGGAGGTGACCCCTTACATTGGTGGTCAGTGTAGAAGTGACACCTAACATTGGAAGTCAGTGTAGAAGTGTTTCCTTACATTGGTGGTCAGTGTAGAAGTGACCCCTAACATTGGTGGTCAGTGTAGAAGTGACCCCTTACATTGGTGGTCAGTGTAAAAGTGACCCCTTACATTGGTGGTCAGTGTAGAAGTGACCCTTTACATTGGTGGTCAACATAGACATGTCCACTTACATTCGTGGTTAGTGTGGAGGTGACCCCTTACATTGGTGGTCAGTGTAGAAGTGACACCTAACATTGGTGGTCAGTGTAGAAGTGTTTCCTTACATTGGTGGTCAGTGTAGAAGTGACCCCTAACATTGGTGGTCAGTGTAGAAGTGACCCCTAACATTGGTGGTCAGTGTAGAAGTGTCCCCTTACATTGGTGGTCAGTGTAGAAGTGTCTCCTTACATTGGTGGTTAGTGTAGAAGTGTTCCCTTACATTGGTGGTCAGTGTAGAAGTGACCCCTAACATTGGTGGTCAGTGTAGAAGTGACCCCTAACATTGGTGGTCAGTGTAGAAGTGTCCCCTTACATTGGTGGTCAGTGTAGAAGTGTCTCCTTACATTGGTGGTTAGTGTAGAAGTGTTCCCTTACATTGGTGGTCAGTGTAGAAGTGACACCTAACATTGGTGGTCAGTGTAGAAGTGTCCCCTTACATTGGTGGTTAGTGTAGAAGTGTTCCCTTACATTGGTGGTCAGTGTAGAAGTGACCCCTAACATTGGTGGTCAGTGTAGAAGTGACCCCTAACATTGGTGGTCAGTGTAGAAGTGATCCCTTACATTGGTGGTCAGTGTAGAAGTGACCCTTTACATTGGTGGTCAACATAGACATGTCCGCTTACATTGGTGGTCAGTGTAGAGGTGACCCCTTACATTGGTGGTCAGTGTAGAAGTGACCCCTTTCATTGGTGGTCAGTGTAGAAGTGACCCCTTACATTGGTGGTCGGTGTAGAAGTGACCCCTTACATTGGTAGTCAGTGTAGTAGTGACCATTTACATCGATGGTCAGTGTAGAAGTGACCCCTTACATTGGTGGTCAGTGTAGAAGTGACCCCTTACATTGGTCAACATAGAAGTGTCTCCTTACATTGGTGGTCAGAGTAGAAGTGTCACCTTACATTGGTGGTCAGAGTAGAAGTGACCCCTTACATTGGTGGTTGGTGTAGAAGTGACCCCTAACATTGGTGGTCAGTGTAGAAGTGACCCCTTACATTGGTAGTCAGTGTAGTAGTGACCATTTACATCGGTGGTCAGTGTAGAAGTGTCACCTTACATTGGTGGTCAGAGTAGAAGTGACCCCTTACATTGGTGGTTGGTGTAGAAGTGACCCCTAACATTGGTGGTCAGTGTAGAAGTGACCCCTTACATTGGTAGTCAGTGTAGTAGTGACCATTTACATCGGTGGTCAGTGTAGAAGTGACCCCTTACATTGGTGGTCAGTGTAGAAGTGACCCCTTACATTGGTGGTCAGTATAGAAGTGACCCTTTACATTGGTGGTCAACATAGACATGTCTGCTTACATTTGTGGTTAGTGTAGAAGTGACCCCTTACATTGGTGGTCAGTGTAGAGGTGACCCCTTACATTGGTGGTCAGTGTAGAAGTGACCCTTTACATTGGTGGTCAACATAGATATGTCCACTTACATTCGTGGTTAGTGTAGAAGTGACCCCTTACATTGGTGGTCAGTGTAGAAGTGACCCCTTACATTGGTGGTCAGTGTAGAAGTGTCCCCTTACATTGGTGGTCAGTGTAGAAGTGACCCCTTACATTGGTGGTTGGTGTAGAAGTGACGCCTTACATTGGTGGTCAGTGTAGAAGTGACCCCTTACATTGTTGGCCAGTGTAGAAATGTCCCCTTACATTGGTGGTCAGTGTAGAAGTGACCCCTTACATTGGTGGTCGGTGTAGAAGTGACCCCTTACATTGGTGGTTGGTGTAGAAGTGACCCCTTACATTGGTGGTCGGTGTAGAAGTGACCCCTTACATTGGTCAACATAGAAGTGGCTTCTTACATTGGTGGTCAGTGTAGAAGTGTTCCCTTACATTGGTGGTCAGCGTAGAAGTGACCCCTTACATTGGTGGTCGGTGTAGAAGTGTCCCCTTACATTGGTCAACATAAAAGTGTCTCCTTACATTGGTGTGAGAAAAACAAGGGGTTGCGCTAATACTGGTATTGCATAACATAAAATCTACAGTGAAAGAAGATTTATAAAGTGATCATAAATAAAAATAAAACAAAGTGCAAAACATTTGGTGATAGTGAAAAAAAGTCCCATCCAATGAGGCATCAATTAAATCATAATGAGTCCAAATCACCAAAAATAGACAACAAAAGTCCAAGTGATAATGTATATAATTCTGTGATAGCAAGGGAGGGTCCACCACCAGAGAATGGAAGGGGTTGCTCCTTACCAGATGGCCATGACCCCCCACCACAGAGGATCACAGCAAGCAGAAATCTTTAAAAGCCAAAAAATGGGAACTGCCAGCGGTGTCCACCAGAGGTCATCTCATCATCAGCCACACCAACGAACCCATGGCAAGGGTACCATAAAATATAGAAGGAGCTCACATAGTGTAAAACTGATAGGATTTATTGAAATATAATAAAATACAAATGCACACTTACAAACGTAATGAATAGAACAGCCTTAAGTCCGGCTCCGTGGCCACCGGAGCTCGGACAAACCCGTCCTGCTGGAATGTAACTCACTTGGGGGTGACGTCAGCGCGTCGTCTGGCTCCGCCCTACGCGTTTCGTGACATCATCACATCTTCCAGGGGCACAGGCAGCGCGCTGCGTCACCTCCTTTAAATAATACCATGATTGAACCAAGCCTCGCTATGGATCGCTACACACTATGGGCCATGCAAACCACCGCACGTACTTCCGGCATTTGGATGCGCTCCACGGTGCGAGCGATCAGCAGAGGCCATACAGTTCAGGCAATACACACGGACCGACACAGAATCGTAAAAATCCTATGCATTAAAAAACATGACCCAAAATAAACATTGTGTGGATGAACTCCCTGCACAATGTATATATATAGCTAGGCACAATGAACAGAATAAAATGGGGTAAAATAAAATAAACCATTTCTACATTTCTTAACATTATTGAAGTCCTGATTGGAAACAAAAGATCCAAGTTAGGTGATTAGAACCAATCGGACCTGAGAGCCAATCAGATCTATATAAAACTAAAAAAAAGGGGCTAGTGAAGGAGGAGTAGGGAATCTAAATATACATACTCCTCTAACCTTGCATCTGGGTCTAGGTTTTAAAGACCAGAGATGCCATCCTAGGAAAATGGTGGTCTCAGAACTGACCCTACCACCTAGGAACAACAGTGCCATCTGATGATTAAGTCATAAAGACTCACCGGGAGGCATATGTAGTTCTCCATGACAGTCAGAGGTAAAAGTAAGATTAGAAAAAATAAAATGATAGATAAAAAAATAAAACCTAGATTGGCTTCAGGTAGGTAAGTGAAGACTGAAGCAAAAAAATTCCCCAGATGGACCTCTATCCGGTTGCTCTAAAAATATATTTATTAAATATACCTCACTACCTAAAATCTCGGGGTTGCGAAACCGGAAGTGGGATATTGTGTTGATTGTGATCACCAACCAACATCATTCACCAATAGCGCCATCTAGTGGATGTATTACAAAGTGCTGCAAATAACTGTATTCTGGATTAGATTGCCAATATATCTCCACTTGGTGTGAAACACTACCAAGTGGATATTATGGGAATCACAGAAAAGATATATAAAAATCCTTACATTGGTGGTCAGTGTAGAAGTGTCCCCTTACATTGGTGGTCAGTGTAGAGGTGACCCCTTACATTGGTGGTCAGTGTAGAGGTGACCCCTTACATTGGTTGTCAGTGTAGAAGTGACCCCTTACATTGGTGGTCAGTGTAGAAGTGACCCCTTACATTGGTGGTCAGTGTAGAAGTGTCCCCTTACATTGGTGGTCAGTGTAGAAGTGATCCCTTACATTGGTGATCAGTGTAGAAGTGACCCCTTACATTGGTGGTCAGTGTAGAACTGTCCCCTTACATTGGTGGTCAGTGTAGAATTGTCCCCTTACATTGGTGGTCAGTGTAGAAGTGTCTCCTTACATTGGTGGTCAGTGTAGAAGTGACCCTTTACATTGGTGGTCAGTGACAAAGTTCCACGCATGTTCGGAATCAAGCAGAAGAGCCGCACTTGCTATTGAACTTCATTTTTCTCGGCTTGTCGTACGTGTTGGACATCACCGCGTTCTTGACGTTCGGAATTTCAGACATTTGTGTGACTGTGTGTATGCAAGACAAGTTTGAGCCAACATCCGTCGGAAAAAAAACATGGATTTTGTTGTCGGAATGTGCGATCGCGTGTACGCGGCATTATTCTTCCCAAAGGTATTCCATCGAGTTGAGGTCAGGGCTCTGTGCAGGCCAGTCAAGTTCCTCCACCCCAAACTCGCTCATCCATGTCTTTATGGACCTTGCTTTGTGCACTGGTCCAAATCATTTGGTGGAGGGGGGATTATGGTGGGGGGTTGTTTTTCAGGGGTTGGGCTTGTCCCCTTAGTTCCAGTGAAGGGAACTCTTACGGTGTCAGCATACCAAGACATTTTGGACAATTTCATGCTCCCAACTTTGTGGGGATAGTTTGGGTATTACCCCTTCCTGTTCCAACACGACTGCACACCAGTGCACAAAGCAAGGTCCATAAAGACATGGATGAGCGAGTTTGGGGTGGAGGAACTTGACTGGCCTGCACAGAGTCCTGACCTCAACCCATTAGAACACCTTTGGGATGAATTAGAGCAGAGACTGTGAGCCAGGTCTTCTCATCCAACATCAATACCTGACCTCACAAATGCACTTTTGGAAGAATGGTCAAACATTCCCATAGACACACTCCTAAACCTTGTGGACGGCCTTCCCAGAAGAGTTGAAGCTTTTATATGCAAAGGGTGGGCCAACTCAATACCGTGTTTCCCTGAAAATAAGACCTACACTAAAAATAAGACCTAGCGTTATTTTCCAGGAAGGCTGCAATATAAGCCCTACCCAGAAAATAAGACCCAGTTTAAAATGCTTGTGAAATCCTATAATCTACTCTATTACAGTAGTATATAATGTACGATGTGTGTGCTTCTGTAATATAATTGCAGGGAAAAGAGCTCCGGTGGGTCACAGAAGAGCAGAACGACGCTATAATGAAGGTATTTGGCACAATTATATTACAGAAACACACACATTGTACAATATATACTACTTTAATAGAGTGGAATATAGGATTTACAAGCATTTTAACTTGGTTCACACTGGGGATTCCTGTCAGGCAGGGAGAGAGAGAGGGGGAGAGAAGACAGCACATTACATGATAAGACCTACCCCGAAAACAAGCCCTACTGAGTCTTTTGTTGCCAAAATTAATATAAGACCCGGGCTTATTTTCGGGGAAACACGTTATTGAACCCTACGGACTAAGACTGGGATGCCATTAAAGTTCATGTGTGTGTAAAGGCAGGCGTCCCAATACTTTTGCTTATATAGTGTATTTGTGGCTGTGGATTGCAGTCCGATGTCCTGTGCATTTTGGTTCACCGGTTCAGGTGTGATACAGGTGCAAATTTTTCCCTGAATTCGCACCTGAACCGGACCCAAAAACGCACAAGACCCTTTTCAAAACCGCACTGAAGCCACCACCGGACATGTGTGTACCGGCTCCATTGAAAGCCGGTCACACTCACATGTTATGCGAATTGGATACGGTTAAAAACACATCCAATTGGCATATATGTGAACCCAGCCTTAGAGTATATACACTTACTCCCATGATTTACTCCACCCAGCCATTGTAACCACTTGGACTGCTTCTCACCCTTGTCCTCATTGCCCGTTAGTTCAGAACAAGGTTCCTATGGGGTGCCTATGTCTGGAAGAAGGGATCTAGCTTAGATCATTAGATCCAGCATTGTCACCACAGGAGCCACTATAACCCAGTGCCATCTTAATAGCATCATGGGCCCCTGGGCAAAGTAATGCATTGGGGCCCCAACAATGAAGATGAGCAAAAGGGATTGAAAAGGCTCTAAGGCAGGGGTAGGAAACCTTAGACAGATGGAGATCTACTTGAACAACACTGATGAAGTCAAAGATCACCGGGCACAGTGTCCTGTTGTTGGGGCCGGTTCACACCAGAACATGGTGCCAGCACATGCACTACTTTTTGTGCAGTCTGATGTGATTTGCAGGCAGGGCTGGATTTACATCTCAGGAGCCTATAGGCAGGGAATTCTGAAGCACCCCACCAAACAAAAAAAAAAAGACAGTAAGCAGAGTTAAGGCATTCTCTGCGCTCAGAATGCAGGGTTAAGGAGGGTGTTGCTCTCAGAATGCAGGGATCAGGAGTGTCTTATGCTCAGAATTTAATATAAAAAATATAAATACTTATATGATATTATGTCATATTATATCTATAAGTAGAACAATTCCGTTATGTTAAGATGACAGATCTGAGCATTTTGCAGGAAAAAATTTTTTTGATAAAAAACACACTCAGTAGGACTCCATACAACATGGGAGGTCTATAACTGATAATAGATTTTCAAACATGCATCTCAAAAATGCTTGGGGCAAACATAAATCTATACTAAAAAAAATAAAAATATAGATATACTGTAGATATAAATGAAAAAAGTGGGGCAGACTTGATGGAGCACTTGGTCTTTTTTTTTCTGTCCTCACTCTTCTATGTGTCTGTGTGTCTAGATGTAATATTAAATGGGTAAAAACTACGAATACATATTAATTGATTATTATTAATAATCAATTAATAATGAGTTAATGACTTAATAAATGTTGGTATAATGATTGATGGGGTCATTACTGAAGCTGCTTTATTGCTCTTGCTGTTTGCAGAACTTTTTTTTTTTAACTAGTTTGACACCCCAACAACGAAACTACTATTCTATGATAGACATGCTTTGAAATTATTTTTTTATACTGATGAAAATATGGTGGAAAAAGGATATGGCGCAGGGATGCAAAGCTGGAAAATAATATACCCAGTAATTTTAAACACATTAGGGGAGATTTAGGCTGGGGTCACATATATGCGAATTGGATGCGCTTTACACCACATCCAATTTGCATGAGTCGGTGTCGCACTGGTTTGAACAGAGTGATTGCTGGCAATAGGATGCAACTTGTCATGTGATTTGACCTGTCAAATCACATGACAAGTCGCTCTAATGTGAACAGGGGCTTGCTGTTGACTGACTCACTACCACTTCTGAAAGTCTGTTCCAAGTCTTTCTAAGATTAGTGTAGAACTTTCCTTCATCTAGTTTGAGGTCATGTCCCCGTGTTCCTAAACTTGGCTTCATATTGAAAATCCTGCCCTCCTGAACCTTATTCACCCCCTTTATGAGTTTGAAGGTTGTCATATCCATCCTTTCCCTTCTTTCCTCCAGACTGTAAGTTCCTGAAGTCTCTCCTGATATGTTTCATCCCTCAGACCTTTCACCATTTTGTTATCCATCTCTGGATTCATTTTAGGGCAGGTTGGGAGGTATGAGGCTGGTTGGGTGGTATAGGGAATGTTGGGGTGAAATAGGGCAGTTTGGGGAGGTATAGGGCAGTTTGGGCTGGTATAGGGCAGGTTGGGGAGGTATAGGGCAGGTTGGGAGGTGTAGGGCAGGTTGGGGAGGTATAGGGCAGGTTGGGAGGTATAGGGCAGGTTGGGGAGGTATAGGGCAGGTTGGGAGGTATAGAGCAGGTTGGGGAGGTATAGGGCAGGTTGGGGAGGTATAGGGCAGTTTGCAGGAACTTACAGCATAGCTGCAGAGATGAAGACACTTGGGGCTGCTGTGTCTTCGCCTCTTCTCCTACTTCAGCCACGAGAGTGAATAAGTGTGTGGGAGGAGTAGAGGAGGCAGCCACACCCCTCAGCTCCGGCCCCCAACTGCAGCTGAAGGAGATATTGAAGATCCCCGAGGGTTAGCTTCACTGACTGGGGAGTGTTATAGGCAGCCTCCCTCGCACGGCTACATGTCCTGCTCTCACCGCTCCGCTGCAGCTCTGCAAGTGCATACAATATGGTGCACTGTGTAGCGGCGGCCCCGGTGTCACCTTTCTGGCAGGTATCACCCAGTGCAGGCTGCACCCCACCTTGCCCCCCCATCGCGATGCCACTGCTTCTATTATCATTAGACACGAGCCGAGGAATTCCGAATACAACCAATACACCCACAGGAATCTTTATAAAGATGGAAAATGTTATTTCGTTACAAATCTCATATATAAAACATTTGTGTTTTGATGCCTTCTGTCACATTCTCCATAACATAAAAGAAATTAAAAATGGTGCCGGGATGGTGGGAAGTTGGGAACCCTTTATAATGGGGACAGCAAGTGTGTAAAATCGGGAGATACAAGACCCTGTCAGGGCAATTAATTCACCACCATTAGACAAATACTGAAATGTCACTTTTGGGTGGACTGACCCTTTAAGATCTATACTATACAGTTGATATATACATTTTTCAAACTATTTTACTAGTTCTAATCTTGATACCCATGTGGACAATTACAACACTGATACCAAATTTCAGTAAAACAAAAATTCAAATTTATTTCAAGTGAATATAATCAGACAAGATACAAAATGATTGTCATATATACATGTGATCCAATTCCAATGCCTTTGGACTGTATGTCATGGTTGGTGCCACCTCCGCTGGGCCACATGCCGAGTTGAGTGCCAACCAGTGTTAATTTTGGCAGCAAATTTCAGTTTAATTTTAATCTTTGTCTTTTGACTAAAATGCCATTTCAGTTTTAGTTGTATTTTAGCCATCTGAATTGTTTTAGTCAACTAAAATAGTGTTATTTTAGTAGACTAAATTACCACTGGTGCCAATGTCATCAGGTAAGCATTCAAGTGCAGCTAGTCCTTGGGACAAAAGTGAATGGCCCAAAACCAGCCTTGTCTCAGCATCTGGCCAATCAGTAACCGTTGGGTCCGTATCATGAGTACACCCCGACCTGAGATAAATGTTCCCCATATGCGCCACCCTGAGATAAATGCTGCCCATAAGCACCACCCTGAGATAAATACTGCCCGTATGCACCACCTTGAGATAATTGCTGCCCGTAAGCACCACCCTGAGATAAATACTGCCCGTAAGCACCACCCTGAGATAAATACTGCCCGTAAGCACCACCTTGAGATAATTGCTGCCCGTAAGCACCACCCTGAGATAAATGCTGTCCATAAGCACCACCTTGAGATAATTGCTGCCCGTAAGCACCACCTTGAGATAATTGCTGTCCATATATGTTTTGAGGTGACATGTAGCTCATTTGAGGTATCACATTGGGAGGGTAGACATCCCTCCGCTCCGCACAGGTGGAGCTTGAGTATGGGGAAGGCATGTTATTACGTAGAGAGAGTGCAAAGTTGGGGTAAAGCTGCAGAGGGTGTATGCTAGGAGGGGCCACCACATTAGGGGCCACACATGTTGTGTGTGATGCTGGAAGGTTCGATAAGATCTCTGGGAAAGTTGAGGCGGGATGTACACTAGGGGGCTGGATTCGTACTGAGGACTGAGCCTCTGCTTCTGCTCTGACCGCAGTATTTTCTATTGGAGGATGAGGGTTATGAAAAATGGAAGGTCTGTAGGGATGTCCATCCAGGATATAAGGAGCCAGGTCATGAGGGTAGGCTTCCTGGTGGGTGACCGCCGTGTTCTGCATCTTCATGGCTGCGGAGGGAATCTGGCTCACATCCACTATCCAGTAGTTGCATTTACCATTCGGCCTCAGCGGATCTTTCAGGATCTGCAAAAGAGGGAGAAGACGTCAGAGGCGTAAACCAGCACAGCAGATTCACACAAATCTATTACAGGTCAGGGTAACAAAACCCTGTGACCTATTTACAATGATCAGAAAAGTCATTTCTCAGAATCTGCACCTATTTTTAAATAATGTTTTTTTTTTTTACTTGGCTGCAGTATGTAGAGAGCCTTAAGAGCCCATCACCGCCATCACATCCTAGGAGCACAAAGTCCTTACCATACTGAAGCAATCATTGGAGGAGAGGTTATGTCGAACAGAGTCCCTCCAGCCCTGATAATCCCCCTTGAAGAAAGGGAAGAGGTTGCTGATCTCATCTTCGATCTGCCAATAATAAAAAGTATAGTTGTAAGTGAATGAACATGACCGTAAACCAAGATAAATAATACCTCTTACATTATATAAGTATAACCAGGAGACCTGTACTGAGATACTTAGGAGGACATCACTGTAGACCTCCTGTCCATTTGTGGTACAAGGCTTCCTAAATTAAGCATGTAGAAAGTGATGTCAGGGTATAGACAGAATACTTTGTCCATGCTTGTATTGAATTGGGGAGGCAGCTAGCACTTTCTGAAGTCTGGTGTTGGGAGCCAAATGTATGTATGTATGGGAGAAAGGGACATCAATGTCCTGGGGGGATTTTTGGGTTGCCATTGAGATCCTAGCACAAAACTTGGAATGAAAAGATGACCTGAAGGCAAAACTTTTTTTGGACATTGTGGATGGAGTGGAGATTTATTTATTTTTTTGTGTCCCCATTGAGGAAATTTCTCTTTTCCCTTTCCTTCAAGTAAGATGAAACCTCCCCAAAGAGAGGCAAATCCCCAGTTAGACATTTGCCACAGGAACAATTGTCTTCATTGAAAGGCTTCCCCTGTTTTGTTGACAGCCCAATATTTTGGCTTTTCCAATCACTTTCATACTTTGGGGGGTCTTATGGTAAATCTCCCCAGCTGGGACACAGACAGCAATAAAGACTAAAATAAAATGCAAAATCACCCCTCTCTATAAAATCATTCACTATTACAAAACGTATTTCCACAAAGCACGGGCTAAGCCCAATAAGAGCAATAATAATGAAGGCCTTAGCTGCACTGTCCTTACTTATATTATTCATATATGTTCAATTTATTATATCAATTGTATCAGATGTATTCTCAAAACACAACATGAAAAAAGCAAAAAAAAAGGAAGAAAAAAATAAAGTAAAAATATTAAAAAAACACAAATTTGAAAAAAAAAGCACACACAAATGAAATTACATGAACAAAAAATACAAACAATAAAATTTAAATAAACAATACTTTTTTTCTGAACGTTTATGTGATTCTATTTTTTTTTTCTTTATATTTTCTTTCCGTATTTTGGAAAAAAAAGTTGGTATAATTGAACAGCTCTGAATGATATACGTAAGGACAACATAAGGCTTATTGCTCCAAACGAAAACAGCAAAAATCTGACCCACTTCATCAAAAAAAAGAAAAAAAAAAGTAATTCAGCCTGTAGTCATGAGAGTTTTATATGCTGCAAATATAACAGGCAGCCAGGGGCCTAAATTAAAAATAAAAAAATAAGTAAAAAAATAAAATATTGACAATTCACCCAACTTCTTGAACTTCTATTTTTGATAAATATTGGTATAATTTTTTCAGCCTTCATAGGCCTAACAGAAACAAATAATAATAAAGAATATCCCTCTGACAAATCCTTTATCTGAGCTAGTCTCAGTGTCACCCCCTCCCTCTGCCCTTAGCTGCCCTAAAGCCCCAAGAAGCCCCATAATGGAAGGTTGGTTACCTCGGACACTGTGAGCTTCTTCATGGGGGAAGCCTGGATGACCAGGGCGATCATGGCCAAGTAGGAGTAGGGTGGTTTGGCGTAGCGTTGATAATTCTTCTTCTTGCTCTTTTTGCTCTTTTTGCTCTTCTTACTCTTCTTGCTTAGCTGATCAGTGGTTTCTGGCTTTTTGGGGCCTCCGTTGGCCTCCCCAGGACAGCTCTCTACTTCGGCCAGGATCCTGTCCATGCTGTGTGGCTCAGGGACTTGGTTGTAGAGGGGGTCCCAGGAATGTTGTGGGCAATCCATGGCTTGTCAGGTGTGTTGTGTGTATGGGGGCAGCCAGGTATACATAGTGCTGGGATCCCCACCCTGGGCTTTATAATGTAAATGCATCTGTAACCATAAGAGGCGACACCTCCCTTACTGCAGAGGGCCCCTCACCATCCATTTGAATAAGTTTCTAGGAAGTTTCAGGGCTGAGATGTTGGGGGGCATTGTTATGTATATGTTGTGTTGACTATAAGCTGATGGAGCATATATCATATGCTTATGAGGTGAATATTACGTTCATATACTAAGATTCTCTTGTATATACAATTTCTTTTTTTTTACCTATGGATATAGATTTGTTTTTATATATTTTTATATCACATGTATAACTTAGATTTTTTTTACTAATTCAAAAATATATTTATTTTATCTTTTAATTTTCCTACATTTTGCATAAAATTTTAGACACATTTACCAATCTCAGAATGGCTTTTGTTAGGGTACATCGGGCATAAATAGCTTAATACTGCTTTTTATCCATCAGAACCACTCAAAGTGTCCAAACTTGAATTTGATGGTTTTATTATTCTAAAAATTCTTACGACTTTTTATTTTGGCTGTCAAAATAGTTTTATTTTATGTCTAATTTTTAAAATAACTTTATCCAGTTAACATTTACAAGTACATTGAATTTTAGAAGTCATTTTTATTTATTAAACTTTGAAAGATATATTTGCTGAGGGATCTTATCTAAGGAGCACATACTGTGTTAAATTGCAACTGCTTTTTTTAGCATAAATTTACATTTTTTCTGTTTGTTTATTTCTTAATTGAAATCAGTGTTTTAATTTTGCTGCACGTTGGTGTCCCTGTTATTCCAGATGGTTTTCAGCATTTTTTCCTTAATAGTGGCCATTTTCTAGGCATTCATTCTATTTAAGAAATTTGTAGAAGCAAACTGAAGGGGATTATATTTAATATAAAAATGTAAATACCCATATGATATTATATCTATATAAGTAGAACAATTTGGTTATGTTAAGATGACAATTTGCAGGAAAAAATGTTTTTGATAAAAAAACACACTCAGTAGGACTCCATATAACATGGGAGGTCTATAACTGATAATAGATTTTCAAACATGCATCTCAAAAATGCTTGGGGCAAACATAAATCTATACTAAAAGAATTCAAAATATAGATATATACTGTAGATATAAATTTAAAAAGTGGGGCAGACTTGATGGAGCACTTGGTCTTTTTTTTTCTGTCCTCACTCTTCTATGTGTCTGTGTGTCTAGATGTAATATTAAATGGGTAAAAACTACCAATACATATTTATTGATTATTAATAATAATCAATTAATAATGATGAGTTAATGACTTATTAAATGTTGGTATAATGATTGATGGGGTCAGTACTGAAGCTGCTTTATTGCTCTTGCTGTTTGCAGAACTTTTTTTTAACTAGTTTGACACCCCAACAACGAAACTGCTATTCTAAATCTATGATAGACATGCTTTGAAATTTTTTTATACTGACGATAAATATGGTGGAAAAATGACATGGAGCAGGGATGCAAATCTGGAGAATAATATGCCCAGTAATGTTAAATACATTAGGGGAGATTTAGGCTGGGTTCACATATATGCGATTTGGATGCACTTTACACCACATCCAATATACATGAGTCGGCGTCGCACTGATTTGAACAGAGTGATTGCAGGCAATAGGATGCAACTTGTCATGCGATTTGACCTGTCACTCTAATGTGAACAGGGGCTGACTGTTGACTGACTCACTACCTCTTCTAAAAGTCTGTTCCAAGCCTTTCTAAGATTAGTGTAGAACTTTCCTTCATCTAGTTTGAGGACATGTCCCCGTGTTCCTAAACTTGGCTTCATATTGAAAATCCTGCCCTCCTGAACCTTATTCACCCCCTTTTATGAGTTTGAAGGTTGTCATATCCATCCTTTCCCTTCTTTCCTCCAGACTGTAAGTTCCTGAAGTCTCTCCTGATATGTTTCATCCCTCAGACCTTTCACCATTTTGTTGTCCATCTCTGGATTCATTCTATCTTATCAATATCTTCTTGCATGTGAGGTCTCCAGAACTGAACAAACCGAGTTTGACTTACTAAAGGCAAACCAGTGTTCACTTTGCAAGGGGTTTTTCCCCTAACTTAGTGAATGTGGTGAAATTTACAAAGGAAACCCAACCAGGCAACGAAAATGTAAAAAAAAAACACAGCATTGTTTTCTTGCATATGATTAAATAATGGAAGGCTGCAGAGCTTCACCTCGTTTACTAAGCTAAGGTTAAATTCCCTTGCAAAGTGATCGGCCTATTTGGCTTTAGTAAACCAAACCCAGTAACTCTAACCAAAACAGCTTTTTAGTAAAAGGGGGAAAAAATGTACTCAAGCTGAATTAAAACCAGAGTATCAAAACTGTGTTTCATTTTTGGATGGAGTGGAAACGGGTTAGAACCAATGTCCGTATTTGTTTCTGTCAGTAATAGCAGATTTTCCAAAAACGTAAGCATAAAAAGACAAAACTTTTTAAAACATTTTTGGGTACTGTAGGAAATGGTTAAAATGTCTGCCATTTTTAGATTTCTGTTCACTTCCTATACTATAGACACAATAGGAAATGAGAGGAAATTTCTTCAGAGAAATGGAAATCTACTCTTAAACATGGAAGACCTCCCATGGAACATTAGGCTGGGTTCACACCATTGCGAATTGGATGCGGGTCCCCCAATAATGGAGCACAACTCCTTCCATTAACACTAATGATGGGGCACATTTCCTTCCATTAACACCAACGTTGGGGCACAATTCCTCCCATAGACACCAATGATGGGGAACAATTCCTTTCATTAGCACCAATGATGGGGCACAATTCTTTCCATTGACACCAAAGATAGAGCGTTGCTTACTCCCACTGGACATCAGAACATTTTCTATTCCCAATGGCCCTAGTCCAACCACCTTCTGTCTGAAGGACAGTAAACTGGCCCTTTGTTTGGAAAGTTTGGAGACCCCCTGTACTAGAGTGGTTGGAGACCGAAGTCATGCTATAGGAGACCATCAGAGACTAGGCAAATGTTGCAAGAGACCACTGGACTTTACTACAGTTACAGAACCCTTTGCAAATTAGTGCTCCCTGTACTGACTGCCGGGGGTAAGGGCTGCACTACAAGCATCGGAGGGCCGCAGGTTGGACACCAGGGAGTTAGAAGAATCTTATAAAAAATGATATATAGAATGAATGTCCAACACAGATCTGCCCCTACTCAACATTGCAACAATGTAAATGTCATCAAGTCAATGTAGGTGTATGGAGAGTAATGTTGGTTCCAATTATATCGTTTTTTTACTCAAAATTACATTACCAGCTGAGAAATACCACTGTCCAATATAGAATAATCAAAAAAGGTTCTTGTATATGCGAGTCCATTCTGTGCTGGATAAATATGGCCTTTAGATTCACTTCTTCTGCTTGGATTAGTAATTTGACAACGAAGATAAACTATCAAAGTGTTTTATGGGAATATTGACCATGAATCTTATAAGACAGTCACGGTACGTGTCCCCAAAACATCTGACCGTATCATCTTTGTAATATCAACTTTACAGAAAAAAGAAGCAATGTAATATGAGGACCTACCTAATCTATCCAATGGATTTGTATCCAATCAGGCAGGCCCTTACACTACATCATGGGTGCTCAACCGGTGGCCTTCCAGCTGTTGTGGAAGTCCCATGAGGCACTGCAAAGCTGATGCCTACAAGCATGACTCCCAAAGGCAGAGGCATGATGGGCATTATAGTTTAGCAACAGCTGGAGGGCCACAAGTTGAGTACCCATGCACTACATAGTTGTTGGCAGATCTAAAGGAGATTTTACAATCAGATTCCCGCACGTGGTCAGCTTTAGGGTCACCAAACATGTTACAATTTGACCATACAAACTTTGCCCAATCAACTTTAGATTTACCAGAACTATATAAGAACCTACCTAATCTACCCAATCAATTCGTATCTAATCAGGCCGGCCCTTACACTAGATAATTGTTGGTGAATCTAAAAGCCATTGCAGATTGTAACAAATGTGTTGATTCTTAATGTGAGTATTCTCAGTTCACCATCACACAAGAACAAGAAATATCGATGGCTAATGTGACAATCCTGACACTATTCGGTTCCATGCACACTGGACTTAAAAAACGTCAAATCTACAGGAATTTGGCGTTTTTTTCACCTGCCTCTAGAAGCACTTCTATTGTGTTCTATGTGTCTTTGCACATTATGACTACTACAGGCGTTTTCTGTCAGGGACGTTCAGAGGCAGGAAAAAAACCTTCTCTATCGCGTTTTCTGGAGAAGTTTAGGAGGTGTAAAAACGTCAATCTCTCCTAAACTCCTCTTACCTCTTCTGAACATCAAATTTCAACTTTTTTTAGTAAAAAAAAAAGGTATGTTTTTACTGTACATCATTTCCTGGCTTTTGCAGAGGGGCGTGTAGTGTAAAAAACGCCTGTAAACAAAATGCTTTTAAACTCTCATAGACTCACCTAAACTTTGTACAATATGCTTTCAATTTGTGTCTTTTAGGGTTATCAGTCCCATGACACATATGAAAGTGACTTCCCATTTCTTGCCTGGAGGAGTCTCACTTCTCAATCTGAACCCTGTTTACAGTGATTAGCACATGATAGAAGCCTTAAGTAACCCATCAGGCCCACATTGTTCTCCTGATATGTCCCACCAACCCTTCATCCCCCGTGTGACTCCAACCTTCATCTACTTCTCAACAGCCCCAACAATGGTGAGCGATCTCAGTGTACATTACACCCTTCCAAACATCACAACCTCCCATTGTCAGGAGACACGAGCCCAGGAATTCCCACTACAAGGAATACACCCACAGGAATCTTTCTAAAGATGGAAATTGTTATTTCGTTACAAATCTCATATATAAAAAAATGTGCATTTCTCTTGTTATAACCTATAAATTGTCAGCAATATATATTCTATGTGTGAAGAAAACTCAATAGCTGCCCTCATGTTGTAAACGCTGCACAAACTGTTGACACTATATAAATCCTGTATAATAATAATAATAATAATAATAATAATAATAATAATAATAAATGTTATTAAACAAATACAATATAGAGAAGAACATTAGTGGAGCTCACTGCTAATCATCCGAATGAAATTAAATCACTAATAAGCTATCAATCTCCCAATCATATACAGGGGTCTCCAAACTTTTCAGTACAAGAGACAATATCCACGGCCCCAAAAATGTATTATATCTAATAAACATAAGTTCTAGGCTGTGTTTACATATATGCAAAGTGAATGTGTTTTAAACCGTGTCCAATTCGCTCTCGATGGAGCCGGTACACACATTTCTGGGGCTGACGAGGTGGTGTTTCAAAAAGGGTCCTGTGCATTTCTGGGTCTGGTTCAGGTGCAAATTCAGCAGTGAAGGTCAGGCACTGATGTTGGACGAGAAGGCCTGGCTTGCAGTCTCCACTTGATCCCAAAGGTGGGGGGTTATGGTGTGGGGTTGTTTTTCAGGGGTTGGGCTTGTCCCCTTTGTTCCAGTGAAGGGAACTTTTAAGGTGTCAGCATACCAAGACATTTTGGACAATCTCATGCTCCCAACTTTGTGGGAACAGTTTGGGGATGGCCCAACATGACTGTGCACCAGTGCACAAAGCAAGGTCCATAAAGACATGGATGAGCGAGTTTGGGGTGGAGGAACCTGACTGGCCTGCACAGAGTCCTGACCTCAACCTAATAGAACACCTTTGGGATCAATTAGAGCGGAGACTGCGAGCCAGACCTTCTCATCCAACATCAGAGCCTGACCTCACAAATGTGCTTTTAGAAGAATGGTCAAACATTCCTATAGACACACCTCTAAACCTTGTGGAAGGCCTTCCCAGAAGAGTTGAAGCTGTTATTGCTGCAAAGGGTGGGCCAACTCAATATTGAACCCTACAGACTAAGACTGGGATGCCATTAAAGTTCGTGTGTGTGTGTAAAGACAGGCGTCCTAATATTTTTGCTAATATAGTGTATTTGTGGCTGCAGATTGCAGTCCGATGTCCTGTGCATTTCGTTTCACCGGTTCAGGTGTGATGCATATGCAAATTTTTCCCTGAATTCGCACCTGAACCGGACCCAAAACCGCTCAATTGAAAGCCGGTCACACTCACATGTTATGCGAATTGGATACGGTTAAAAACGCATCCAATTGGCATATATGTGAACCCAGCCTTAGAGTATATACACTTACTCCCATGATTTGCTCCATCCGAATCCACCCATAATTTCACATTCTCAAAGCAGATAGATTGAAAGGGTCACTTTTCCTAAAGTAGCGATTTTGTTCTTTGGCCCTTTTTAACCATTCTATCCTTTTTTGACCATTTTTCTTGCTTTCTTTTACTTTTCCAGTTTTATAATATCAAAGTATAACTATATCCAAAAAGGGAAATTCTTCCTCATAAATCTCTATTACAAATAAATGAAAGTGGCAGCCATAGGACCTTCCCCCCTGTAGGCTGACAACGCCCTTTGTAGTGTTGTCCCCACCGCACCTTTGGACTGCTCGTCGCTGCTGATAACCCTCCTCCTCACTGCCCATCAGTGCAGGACACGTATCTAATGGGGCACCCTGTGCCTGGAAGAAGGGATTGAGCTTGGATCCTTTCCTCCTGAAGGTTGACAACGCTATTCTTTTAAAGTGATTTTTCATGCAGCGTTGTCATGACAGGAGCCACTGTAACCACTTGGACTGTTGTCACTGCTGATAACCTTCCTCCTCACTGCCTATCAGCGCAGGACAAGTAATCAATGAGGTGCCCTGTGTCTGGAAGAAGGGATCTAGCTTAGATCCTTAAATCCAACGTTGTAACCACTTGGACTGCTTGTCACCCTTGTCCTCATTGCCTATCAGTACAAGAACAAGTTTCCTATGGGGCACCTATGTCTGGAAGTAGGGACTTAGCTTAGATCTTAAATCCAGCGTTGTAACCACTTGGACTGTTGTCACTGCTGATAACCTTCCTCCTCACTGCCTATCAGCACAGGACAAGTATCCAATGAGGTGCCCTGTGTCTGGAAGAAGGGATCTAGCCTGGATCCTTCCTCCTGCAAGGCGACAATGCTATTGGGTCGTGATGCTTGTGCAGCGTTGTCACCACAGGGGCCACTGTAACCACTTGGACTGCTTGTCACCCTTGTCCTCATTGCCCATCAATTCAGAACAAGTTTCCTATGGGGCGCCTAGTTCTGGAAGAAGGGATCCAGCTTAGATTCTTAAATCCAGCATTCTCACCACAGGAGCCACTGTAACCCAGTGCCATCTTAATAGCATCATGGGCCCCTGGGCAAAGTAATGCATTGGGGCCCCAAAAATGAAGATGGTGACCTGCGGCGTGCTACATGTGCTGTGGCAAACAGTGGGCATGGCTAAATTATGCTACATATTGGGCGCGGCTTTTTAGGCTGATTAGAACTTTTAGTTTGATTTTGACCTATTTTTTTTTTAAACCATTTATGAAAAAAATGTAAGCAATTATTTTTTAAAAAAAACGCTGTTGTCTTTGGTGAGATATCAGGGGTTTAAACAGACCCGGAAGTCTCACTTTTGATACAATGAAAGGGACTGAGGAAACATATTTCCCAGTTGGGAATGAGTTGGTGCCGGGAACTAAAGGGATCTTGGGGGTCTCTGAGGGAGGAAAAGGGATTGAAAAGGCTCTAAGGCAGGGGTAGGCAACCTTAGACAGATGGAGACCTACTTGAACAACGCTGATGAAGTCAAAGATCACCGGGCACAGTGTCCTGTTGTTGGGGCCGGTTCACACCAGAACATGGTGCCAGCGCATGCACTACTTTTTGTGCAGTCTGATGCGATTTGCAGGCAGGGCTGGATTTACATCTCAGGAGCCTATAGGCAGGGAATTCTGAAGCACCCCACCAAACAAAAATAAAAAGACAGTAAGCAGGGTTAAGGAGTGCGTTATGCTCAGAATGTTGGGTTAAGGCTTGCGTTGCGCTGAGAATGCAGGATTAAGGAGGGTGTTTTTCTCAGAATGCAGAGATCAGGAGTGCGTTGCTCTCCAAATGCAGGGATCAGGAGTGCTTGCTCTCAGAATGCAGGGATCAGGTGTGTTATGCTCAGAATGTGGGGATCAGGAGTGTTATGCTCAGAATACAGGCATTAGAAGTGTGTTATGCTCAGAATGTAGGGATCAGGAGTGTGTTTTGCTCAGAATACAGGGTTCGGGAGTGTGTTACGCTATGGGCAGTTTAAATAGCTGTAGAAAACGTGTTAGGCTGCAGGACAGTTGGAAGAGCTAAAAAGTGAGCAGGCATAGAAAGGGTGCAAGACAGTCTACACGTTCATCTGTCTTGCACAGTGGCGGGGCATCCATAAGGGCACACAGGCAACACCCCCTCTCTCCAGCCACCCCCTCTATGACCAATGGATAGATTCATGCATTGCATGAATCCATCTATGGCTGCCGCTGTCACCCCCTATTCAGGCACCCAGCCCCTTTTTTGGGCACCTGAATTACAGCGGCGGGGGTTGTTTTTGAAGCACCTGATTAGAGCCATAGGCTCTAATAGGCATAAAAAAGTGACCTGCGAGTACCATGGCCCAGGTGCGTTAGAACAGCGAATGAATATTCGCTGCCCTAACACTGAACTGCCTCTCCGCCCATCAGGTGCTCGGGTCTGTTACTTGTCAGGGGAGAAGGGAGGAGGATCGGATTGTGTGAAAGTGTTCAACTTATGGCAAAATGAAAGTGTAGATAGAGGGAGAAGCAAAGGGTGAGCCATTTGTAGCAGAAATAATTGAAAGAAGCTCATCTGGAAAGAAGGTGGAGTGAGCCATGGAAGGAGAGCGATTGAAGAGGAGAGGGATTAATATGTTGCAATCAGTAGGAGATATAAGGCAAAGCTGGAGGAGTATTTGCACCCCAGTGCCAGCAGCATCTCCCTAGGTCTGGGCCCACCCTGATGGGGCCCCATGTGCACCTGGGGCTCCTGGGCAGTGCCCACTGGATAAGACGGCCCTGCTATAACCACTTGGACTGCTGGTCACCCTTGTCCTTACTGCCCATCAGTGCAGAACAAGCTTCCTATGGGGTGCCTATGTCTAGAAGAAGGGATCTAACTTAGATCCTTAGATCCAGCATTCTCACCACAGGAGCCACTGTAACCACTTGGACTGCTTGTCACCCTTGTCCACACTGCCCATAAGTGCAGAACAAGTTTCGGGGCTCCTATGTCTGGAAGAAGGGACTTAGCTTAGATCCTTTCTCCTGGCTCTGGCAGATGTCTTCCCACATAGAGGAAGATAATATAAAAAAAATAAAAAGGGGAATTGAATCCTCAGAAAGCTAATGTTTGGCCATAGGAAAACTGTAATTATAGAAAAAAATAGCAGCAAAGAACCAAGAAGTACTTCACATGATGTGGTGTTGGCTTGGAAGAAATATGAACAAGCTTCTGATGCTTCCTACAGATGACAAGGTAGAGGCCAAACAATTGTTCCACCAAATACTCATGGTATAAAAAAATAAAGCCAGTGTCTACATGGGGGAGCCTAGCTGATATCGCCATCTGGAAAGAACCCCACTGGCTGATTGACTCTCCCCAATCCGATCCAAGCAAAGATGTCCAGACATGTCATATCAATCCCTGAGCTGATCATGGTTGGCTAGATAGAAGGAAGATAATAAAATACCCCCAGAATTAATCAATTAAAATACCTCCTTGTCTAAAATATAAGGACATCTTCATATATACCCAAAGCTCACCAAAAGAGGTTCACTATGGTATGGTATGTGGTACTTTATTATTAAATAAGAAGTAAGGTAAAAAATGGACACAAGAATCCTAAAACCCACTTCCACTGTCAATGTTTTCAAATAAACTTGCCCTTGCATCCCATCTCTTACTATTTCCACCAAAACAAGTGCTAATGGCTACTGTTCTACACAAGTCCTTATTCCCCCGTCCTTTATCCCCCCTGTGGCTTCACCCCAGGAGGTTAAAGTTGACTTTCCCTATGTAAATGTTTTCCTAATAATAATGGCCAATTGTAAAGCCCAAGACTTGCATGTACAACTGTCAATATGGCACAACAAAGCCCACAGATCACAAATGTTTCCTTTTGTAATAAGCTATTGAGCAACTCACAGTAAACATCTAAGCCATTTGTTATAGCCAAGGCAGGGCCACTTTACAAACTCCATGAAATATATTGTATACTGTATTTTATAGAGCAAAATGGACCAATACTTACCAATTAACAAAACCAGAGTTTCCATTGCTGAACCCCCAAATGGATGGGCAGCAGCCAGAGTATGGCACGGGAGCTGAGGGAGAGATGATGGACACAGATACCCCTAGGGGGGACCCCAGGAGGCAGATACAGCATAAGTGAAGGTGAATGGTCCTATTGTCTCAGTATGTAGCTTGATAGATATCAGCTGTAAACATAGATGTATATGTCTCAATGATTTGCCAAAATTTAGTAAAATGAACATCAAGTTATATAATGTAATAATGTTTTTGTATGAGAACATGTATGCTCTAGCATAAGTATATGTGTCAAGCTTTACTAAAAAAGCAGAGTAGACAAAAGTTGTACAGTTATTTGTATAGAACATAAATGGACTAACCTGATCCAATAATGGAGCAGACATCGAGACCACGAGTAATTCCTGAAAAAATCTATCTATCTATCTATCTATCTATCTATCTATCTATCTATCTATCTATCTATCTATCTATCTATCTATCTATCTATCTATCTATCTATCTATCTATCTATCTATCTATCTATCTATCTATCTATCTATCTATCTCTCTATCTCTCTATCTCTCTATCTCTTTTTATTGTTATCTCAGGGAATGTAAACATCCCCTATGATAGCAATAGGTAGTGACAGGTACTCTTTTTTTGAAAAAATTGGGGTCTACGTTGCTGGTCCTTGTTGAGCATATATTGTAAACTTTTTTTTTCATGCAGCCTGTGGGCTGAACAAAAAAAAGAGTTTGGTCGGTGGGTATGTCCACCATTAGAATACCTCCCTTCATCCACCCACTTCTAATGATGGGCATACGTGCACCATTTATATATGCCGAAGCAGGGGGGCATCCTCCCGCAAAAGTTAGGAGCAAATAGCTCCTCCACCCTCTGCTGTCTCCACGCTTTGGCATATATGCTGAAGTATGTAACTGTGGTTGTGAAATCACCTCCAACAGCGCTGGAGTCACGGCTTTATATATCGTGGAAGCAAACGCTGAAGCTGGCAAGATAAATAAATCTGCGCTGCAACTGAATGGCGTACCTGCTAAGCAAATGATGGTTAACAATAAAACAAAGTAACATTACAGTATAACAGTAAGACTTACCATACCTGCAAAGCAAATACAAAAAAACATAGTAAAAAATAAAACATTTAACGCAACCTGTGCTTAAAATATATATATGCCGAAGCATGGTGGCATCCTCCCGCAAAAGGCAGGAGCAAATCTCTCCTCCGCCCACTGCTGCCCCCATGCTTCGGCATATATGATGAAGTATGTAACTGTGGTGGTGAAATCACCTCCGACAGCGCTGGAGTCAAGGCTTTATGTATCGTGGGAGCAAACGCTGTTGCTGTCAAGATAGATAAATACGCTCTGCAGCTGAATGGCATACCTGAAAGCAAAAAAATGGTTAACAATAAAACACAGTAAACAGTAAAGTATAAAAAATTGCATACCTATAAAGCAAACATGATAAAAACATCATAACAATAAAACATTGCAGAATAGAATACAGTAAAAAAGAGCAGAACAATAGAGAGAGAATAGAGAGAGAGAGAACAATAAAACGACAACTATTTTGTTTTTTTATTTTATATATTTTTTTTGTTTTATTTTTTTACTTTTTTTTACACTTTTTTTGTAACTAACTGAACTGTAACCGTTTCCAGGTTCGGGTCTCTCAAAATGCGATGGCATCTTGGAAGTCCCTGTGAAAGTGTTTTCTAGTCTGTGCAATGCTGTACCCTACGCTAATACTCAACTAGTGTATGGTAGCATTCAAAACATTCACCAATGCATAGACCAGTATTGTCAGGACAGGAGGGACAATAATAGAGGGTGTCATGCCTAAATCTGCGCTTGCAGCAGACACGACATCTTTTTTGGGGGGCTCGTTGGGTAGGGGTACTTGGGAGGACATAAGGAAAATGCCTCTCATGCAGCCGGCTTACTGCATTTGGTTGGGGAAAGTGAGGGGGAGCACCGTCTGGAAACAGAAGGGCTCTGACAATCTCTTCCTGGAATTTAAGGAAGGATCTAGTCCGTCCTGAAGCTCTGTATAGCACATAAGCATTCAGCAAAGCCAATTGTAATAAATAAACAGACACTTTTTGTACCAGCGTCTGGCCTTATGGTCAACTAGGTATGGCGCCAACTGGTCGTTGAGGTCCACCCCTCCCATGTTAAGGTTATATTTGTTTATTTATGAGGGGCTGAATTTTATAGAGCCGATCATATTCAGGGTCTCCTGAATACGACAGAGGACGACAGAGTTCATTGTCATTGAAGTGCATGAACCGTAAGATCTTGCTCGTATCGTGCCCTGGCCATGGAAGCAGAGAACAAGGGCATATGGTGATTTGGGTCAGTGGACCAATATGACCGCAACTCACTCTTTTTATTTATGCCCATGTTGAGGGAAAGTCCAAAAAGAGCTTAAATTCAGAGACCGTAATTGGTCTCCAATCTCTGGCAAGGGAGGACTGGGGAATAGTGGCGATGTGTTGACCAGCGTATAAATTGCTTTGGTCCACAATAGATCTATAGAGATCTTCGGTGAAAAACATCAAATAAAAATCAAGTGACGTAAAATCAACTGTTTCCACCTGGCCAGTGAAAGGGGGAAGTACGGTTGCTGCAGAAGTGGTGGGTTCCCAATTAGGATTGGCGAATGCAGCAGGAAGGGCACTATGGGCACGACGGGCCTGTGTTCGTCTTCTTGGTGGCAGCGGGACACTACTTGTGCTTGCCACCTCGACAGCTTGAACTGCACTTATGGGACTCGCCACGTCACCACGTGATACTGCAGTGCTGGATTGACTATGACCAGGGTGTACTAGGCCGCTGGTGCTTGCCAGTTCAACAGAAGGAATAGCGGCGCTAGTAGCTGCTCTGCTCCATACGAGGGACCTGCGGTTCTTGCACATCAAGGACAGAAGAAGTTCGGGGTCTGGTACGCCTGACCTTGGCAGGAACCACAACTCCGTCGTTAGAGCTATCTGTCATGGAGCCGCTGTCCTCTACAGGATCATATTCTGAGCCTGAATCTGACAGATGAGTGACTTCCTCTTCACTACCTGTCATGCTCAGAAACGTGTAGGCCTCTTCACTAGTGTACCTTCGATTTGCCATTTTGGGCTATAAATTTAGTGGTACACTAGTGAGACTCACAGGCAAAAAAGCTCCTGACTGTTAGCGACTGTATCAAAACGCTACCAACAAAAACTGTTAGCGATCGCAGGGATCAGGCCTGACTCTGGGAACGCTGCAGTTATGTGTGTTTAGTGTTTTGTAAGTGACAGTGATCGATCGATACTGCACTTGGGTGGGCTGGGCAGGGCTGGGCCAAGAGGCAAAACGCAGGTGCTAGCAGGTATCTGGGCTGATCCCGCTAACACTGCGTTTTTGGGAACCCTAAACTGCTGGGGACGCTAGATCTGATCAGATCAGATATTGATCCGTTCAGACACTATACCACTAAGGGAGGTGTATGCTGTGTGCGTGGGTGTTAGCAGTACTGGCGCTAACCTGATCTGACCCTAAAACTTAATTAGTATCACCGCCGGGCGATTAGGGGGTTAAACCTTTATTAGGTAATAAACGGCGGGTGCCCTGAAACTATAAAAAACAAACTAACTAACCAGCGTCACCCGTAACAGTTATACGGTGATCACTGGTGAAATGGTTAACTAGGGGGCAATCAGGGGGTTAAAACCTTTATTAGGTAGTATATGGGGGTCCCTGTTGCTATAAAACACTGACGGCGAACCTATATACTTACCTCCCTAAGTAGCGTCACCTGTGACACTAATACAGCGATCCAAAAACAATCGCTTAGTGACACTGGCGATGGGGGGTGATCAAGGGGTTAAAACTTTATTAGGGGGGGTTAGGGGGGTATCCTAGACCTAAAGGGGGCCTAACACTAACTGCCCTACCACTTTTAACTGTCACAAACTGACACCAATGCAAAAAAAAACTGCTATTGATGTCACTGTGACAGGGGGTACAGTGGGGTGATGGGGGGTGATGGGGGGTAAAAAGTGTGCCTAGTGTGTTCTACTGTTAGTGTAGTGTTGGTGCAACTCACATTGATGAATTCTCTCCATGGCGCCGGAACGAAAAGACCGACTCGAGGAGAGATGACATCATTTCCTCTGCCGCTGTTTACATTACAGCAGCAGAGGAAGATTTTCATTTGTTGGGAGCGATCGTGAGGGGGTGGCCACAAATGAGTGTGGGATCGCTGAGTCTGGATTGCTCCCCTAATGAAGCCGACTGCCTCGGGCACCAGGGGTTTGGTGCGATGTGCCCCCCGCTCGCGGGAGGCTGATCACGTACCAGGTACATGATTTTGCCTGCCGGTGCCATTCTGCCACAGTATATCTGCGTTAGGCGGTCGGCAAGTGGTTAATGTAGGTGAAAAACCAACACCAGTAATACCGGTTTAATCCAATTTATGTGTTTAATAATTGTATTCATTTACTTTGGAGTTTATTGATCATCAGTGCAGCCCCAACAGTGCCCAGAATTGATGCCAGTAAGTGCCCAGAAGTGATGTCAATTTGTGCAACAGCTGGAGAGCCACAGGTTGAGTACCCATGCACTACATAGTTGTTGGTAGATCTAAAGGAAATATTACAATCAGATTCCCGCATGTGGTCAGCTTTAGTGTCACCAAACATGTTACAGTTTGACCTTACAAACTTTACCCAATCAACTTTAGATTTACCAAAACTATACAAGAACCTACCTAATCTACCCAATCAATTTGTATCTGTAGCAAGGTCTCTGGCCTTGTCCGGTCTAATGAGAACTTCCCAGGTCAAAGGCAGCTGACATCCTTCTGTATGTGGTGGGTTGTGAGGCATAGTGGGTGCAAGGTGGATAAAGTTATTGGGCGCCAGACACTTCTTGGATGTAAAAGAGGTTTTATTTCTCTTAACAGTCCTTTTTGTATTTTTGGGGGAAAGAGGGTTAGGGCAAGGACACCCTTAATTAGTTGTAGATTGAATTGGCAGACTTAGAAACTTTAATAGGAGGGCAGCCGTGCAGGGAATAGCACCAGGAAGGCACCACGTGTGCACATGCAGGAATACTGTCTCCTATGGCAACAGTCTTTAACAGTTCCTAACTCAAACGTAGCAGTGCCTTCAGCTTCACTACAGCTGCTTCTTGCAGTTCAACACTGAGCTCCCGGTCTCTCACTAGACCCTGAATCCCTTGAGCTCTTCCAAGGTTTGCAGTGATATCTCCCTCAAGCGTCACCCACGCTTCCCTGCTGGGTCCCTAGCTTGGCACTTCGGATACCTTCAAGCTTCACCCCTGCTAACGGGCTCTGTCCCTAGCTTGACTCTCAAGGCTGCTCTGCAAGCGTCACCTCTACTTGTTGGGTCCCTGACTTGATCACCGCCTGAAGTTTCCTGATTCAGTGAGAATGCTGTTCTGATACTTGCTTCAGTTACTCACTGTGGTCCCTGGTAAATAAGGTGGTTGGTCTCTTTGTGGCGACAGCTTCCCTTCTACCTCCGACCACTGACAGGTTCTCTGGCCGGCAGAACCATCACTTCTGGTTGGACTGCAAGCTGCAACCCCAACCCTGCTCTCTTGCTTCTGGATAGGCCCTAACACAGCCTAGCAGCCAGATGCCCCCGGGATAGGCCCCATCTCTGGCCTAGCAGCACAGGGCACACAACACACATCCACCCAGACAGCCGTCCAGGTGGCACAGAACAAAGATCACCTGACTCCACTCAAATATATAGGCTCTCCCAGCAGGCCCAACTTAGGGAGAAATCAATGGATCTCTAACAATTGACCAGGCTAACTACTCCTGGCAAGTAAATTTGTGAGGAGCATCCCAGACTAAACCCCAGGGGGCTACATATCCAATCCAGCAGGCCCTTACACTAGATAGTTGTTGGTGGATCTAACGGATATTGTATAATCAGATTGTAACAAATGTGTTGATTCATAATGTGAGTATTCTCAGTTCACCATCACACAAGAATAAGAAATATTGATGGCTAATGTGACGATCCTGACACTATTACTGTTAGGGTTATCAGTCCCATGACACATATGAAAGTGACTTCCCATTTCTTGCCTGGAGGAGTCTCACTTCTCAATCTGAACCCTGTTTACAGTGATTAGCACATGATAGAAGCCTTAAGTAACCCATCAGGCCCACATTGTTCTCCTGATATGTCCCACCAACCCTTCATCCCCCGTGTGACTCCAACCTTCATCTACTTCTTAACAGCCCCAACAATGGTGAGCGATCTCAGTGTACATTACACCCTTCCAAACATCACAACCTCCCATTGTCAGGAGACACGAGCCCAGGAATTCCCACTACAAGGAATACACCCGCAGGAATCTTTCTAAAGATGGAAATTGTTATTTCGTTACAAATCTCATATATAAGAAAAATGTGCATTTCTCTTGTTAGAATATATATTGACAATTTATAGGTTATATGTGTGAAGAAAATTCAATAGCTGCCCTCATGTTGTAAACGCTGCACAAACTGTTGGCGCTATATAAATCCTGTATAATAATAATAATAATAATAATAATAATTTATGTTATTAAACAAATACAATATAGAGAAGAACATTAGTGGAGCTCACCGCTAATCATCCGAATGAAATTAAATCACTAATAAGTAGGGATGAGCCGAACACCCCCCTGTTCGGTTCGCACCAGAACATGCGAACAGGAAAAAAGTTTGCTCGAACACTCGAACACCGTTAAAGTCTATGGGACACGAACATGAATAATCAAAAGTGCTAATTTTAAAGGCTTATATGCAAGTTATTGTCATAAAAAGTGTTTGGGGACCCGGGTCCTGCCCCAGGGGACATGGATCAATGCAAAAATTTTTTTTAAAAACGGCCGTTTTTTCAGGAGCAGTGATTTTATTAATGCTTAAAGTCAAACAATAAAAGTGTAATATCCCTTTAAATTTTGTACCTGGGGGGTGTCTATAGTATGCCTGTAAAGGGGCGCATGTTTCCCGTGTTTAGAACAGCCTGACAGCAAAATGACATTTCGAAGGAAAAAAAGCCATTTAAAACTACCCGCGGCTATTGCATTGCCGACAATACACATAGAAGTTCATTGATAAAAACGGCATGGGAATTCCCCACAGGGAAACCCCGAACCAAAATTAAAAAAAAAAAATTAAGTGGGAGTCCCCCTAAATTCCATACCAGACGTCACGGGGAATGCCACAGGGAAGTCCCGTCAAGTCACCGTGCGTCAGAGGGGGCGGGGCCACCCGGTGACCCCGCCCCCCATTATTTAAGAACCGTCAGACGAGGAGACGCCGTCACACAGCGGGAGTCTCCCTCCATGCATGGATGCGGAGCGGCCCGGAGAAGAAAATTAAGAAGAGAAGATGAAGATGAAGTAGATGAAGAAGATGAAGAAGAGAAGAGGATGAAGAAGAAGATGAAGAGAAGAGCGGGAGCCTCCCCTCATGCCATGGGTGCGGAGCGGCCCGAGGAGAAGAAGATAGAAGACGCCGCGGAGGAGATGCTGGACGAGAACGCCGGAGGAAGAACCAGAAGAGCCAGAAGAACCAGAAGAAGAAGAAGATGAAGGAAGATAGAAGAAGCATTTAAATAAAGGAATTGTCAAAAACTGTCTCTTGTCATTTTTAACTATTTTGACACTTTTTTAGTGAAATGGTAGGGGTAAGTACCCCCTTACCATTTCACACGGGGGGGCCGGGATCTGGGTGTCCCCTTGTTAAAGGGGGCTTCCAGATTCCGATAAGCCCCCCGCCCGCAGACCCCCACAACCACCGGCCACGGTTGTGGGGATGAGGCCCTTGTCCTCATCAACATGGGGACAAGGTGTTTTGGGGGGCTACCCCAAAGCACCCTCCCAATGTTGAGGGCATGTGGCCTGGTACGGTTCAGGAGGGGGGGGCGCACTCTCGTCCCCCCCTCTTTTCCTGTGGCCTGCCAGGTTGTGTGCTCGGATAAGGGTCTGGTATGGATTTTTGGGGGAACCCCACGCCGTTTTTTTTTTTTTTTTGGCGCGGGGTTCCCCTTAAAATCCATACCAGACCTGAAGGGCCTGGTATGGAATTTAGGGGGACCCCCCATGTAATTTTTTTTTTTTTTAATTTTGGTTCGGGGTTTCCCTGTGGGGAATTCCCATGCCGTTTTTATCAATGAACTTTTATGTGTATTGTCGGACCGGCAATTCATTAATAGCCGCGGGTAGTTTTAAATGAGTTTTTTCCTTCGAAATGTCATTTTGCTGTCAGACTGTTCTAAACACTGGAAACATGCGCCCCTTTACAGGCATACTATAGACACCCCCCAGGTATGAAATTTAAAGGAATATTACACTTTTATTGTTTGACTTTAAGCATTATTAAAATCACTGCTCCTGAAAAAACGTCCTTTTTTAAAACTTTTTTTTGCATTGATACATGTCCCCTGGGGCAGGACCCGGGTCCCCAAACACTTTTTATGACAATAACTTGCATATAAGCCTTTAAAATTAGCACTTTTGATTTCTCCCATAGACTTTTAAAGGGTGTTCCGCGGCATTCGAATTTGCCGCGAACACCCCAAATTGTTCGGTGTTCGGCGAACTTGCGAACAGCCAATGTTTGAGTCGAACATGAGTTCGACTCGAACTCGAAGCTCATCCCTACTAATAAGCTATCAATCTCCCAATCATATACAGGGGTCTCCAAACTTTTCACTACAAGAGACAATATCCACGGCCCCAAAAATGTATTATATCTAATAAACATAAGTTCTAGGCTGTGTTTACATATATGCAAAGTGAATGTGTTTGAAACCGCATCCAATTCGCTCTCGATGGAGCCGGTATACACATTATTGGGGCTGGTTCAGGTACAAATTCAGCAGTGAAGGTCAGGCCCTGATGTTGGACGAGAAGGCCTTTCTCGCAGTCTCCACTCTAAGGCCATGTACACACGGTCGGATTTTCCAACGGAAAATGTTCGATGGGAGCTTGTTGTCGGGAATTCCGACCGTGTGTAAGCTCCATCGGACAATTTCCAACACACAAAATTTGAGATCTGGATCTCAAATTTTCCGACCACAAAATCCATTGACGGAAATTCTGATTGTGTGTACACAATTCCGACGCACAATGTTCCACGCATGTTCGAAATCAAGCAGAAGAGCCGCACTGGCTTTTGAACTTAATTTTTCTCGGCTTGTCGTACGTTTTGTACATCACCGCGTTCTTGACGTTTGGAATTTCCGACAACATTTGTGTGACCGTGTGTATGCAAGACAAGTTTGAGCCAACATCCGTCAGAAAAAAAAACATGGATTTTGTTGTCGGAATGTGCGATCGCGTGTACTCAGCATTGTTCATCCCAAAGGTATTCTATCGGGTTGAGGTCAGGACTCTGTGCAGGCCAGTAAAGTTCCTCCACCCCAAACTCGCTCATCCATGTCTTTATGGACCTTGCTTTGTGCACTGGTCCAAATCATTTGGTGGAGGGGGGATTATGGTGTGGGGTTGTTTTTCAGGGGTTGGGCTTGTCCCCTTAGTTCCAGTGAAGGGAACTCTTACGGTGCCAGCATACCAAGACAGACATTTTAGACAATTTCATGCTCCCAACTTTGTGGGAACAGTTTGGGGATTTCCTGTTCCAACACGACTGCACACCAGTGCACAAAGCAAGGTCCATAAAGACATGGATGAGCGAGTTTGGGGTGGAGGAACTTGACTGGCCTGCACAGAGTCCTGACCTCAACCCATTAGAACATCTTTGGGATGAATTAGAGCAGAGACTGTGAGCCAGGTCTTCTCATCCAACATCAATACCTGACCTCACAAATGCGCTTATGGAATAATGGTCAAACATTCCCATAGACACACTCCTAAACCTTGTGGACGGCCTTCCCAGAAGAGTTGAAGCTGTTATAGCTGCAAAGGGTGGGCCAACTCAATACCGTGTTTCCCTGAAAATAAGCCCTACCCAGAAAATAAGCCCTAGTTTAAAATGCTTGTGAAATCCTATAATCTACTCTATTACAGTAGTATATAATGTACAATGTGTGTGCTTCTGTAATATAATTGCAGGGAAAAGAGCTCCGGTGGGTCACAGAAGAGCAGAACGACGCTATAATGAAGGTATTTGGCACAATTATATTACAGAAACACACACATTGTACATTATATACTACTTTAATAGAGTGGAATATAGGATTCACAAGCATTTTAACTTGGTTCACACTGGGGATTCCTGTCAGGCAGGGAGAGAGAGAAGGGGAGAGAAGACAGCACATTACATGGTAAGACCTACCCTGAAAATAAGCCCTACTGTGTCTTTTGTTGCCAAAATTAATATAAGACCCGGGCTTATTTTCAGGGAAACACGTTATTGAACCCTACGAACTAAGACTGGGATGCCATTAAAGATCATGTGTGTGTGTGTGTGTATAAAGGCAGGCGTCCCAATATTTTTGCTAATATAGTGTATTTGTGGCTGTGGATTGCAGTCCGATGTCCTGTGCATTTCAGTTCACTGGTCCAGGTGTGATACAGGTGCAAATTTTTTACTGAATTCGCACCTGAACCGGACCCAAAAATGCACAAGACCCTTTTCAAACCACACTGAAGCCACCACCGGACATGTGTGTACCGGCTCCATTGAAAGCCGGTCACACTCACATGTTATGCGAATTGGATACAGTTAAAAACACATCCAATTGGCATATATGTGAACCCAGCCTTAGAGTATATACACTTACTCCCATGATTTACTCCACCCAGCCACTGTAACCACTTGGACTACTTCTCACCCTTGTCCTCATTGCCCATCAGTTCAGAACAACTTTCCTATAGGTTGCCTATGTCTGGAAGAAAGGATCTAGCTTAGATCCTTAAATCCAGCATTGTCACCACAGGAGCCACTATAACCCAGTGCCATCTTAATGGCATCATGGGCCCCTGGGCAAAGTAATGCATTGGGGCCCCAACAATGAAAATGAGCAAAAGAGATTGAAAAGGCTCTAAGGCAGGGGTAGGAAACCTTAGACAGATGGAGATCTACTTAAACATCACTGATGAAGTCAAAGATCACCGGGCACAGTGTCCTGTTGTTGGGGCCGGTTCACACCAGAACGTGGTGCCAGTGTATGCACTACTTTTTGTGCAGTCTGATGCGATTTGCAGGCAGGGCTGGATTTACATCTCAGGAGCCTATAGGCAGGGAATTCTGAAGCACCCCACCAAACAAAAATAAAAAGACAGTAAGCAGGGTTAAGGCATTCTCTGCGCTCAGAATGCAGTGTTAAGGAGGGTGTTGCACTCAGAATGCAGGGATCAGGAGTGTCTTATGCTCAGAATTTAATATAAAAAATATAAATACCTATATGATATTATGTCATATTATATCTATAAGTAGAACAATTTTGTTATGTTAAGATGACAGATAAGAAGACAGAATTTTGCAGGAAAAAATGTCTTTGATAAAAAACACTCTCAGTAGGACTCCATATAACATGGGAGGTCTATATCTGATAATAGATTTTCAAACATGCATCTCAAAAATGCTTGGGGCAAACATAAATCTATACTAAAAAAAATAAAAAATATAGATATACTGTAGATACAAATGAAAAAAGTGGGGCAGACTTGATGGAGCACTTGGTCTTTTTTTTCTGTCCTCACACTTCTATGTGTCTGTGTGTCTAGATGTAATATTAAATGGGTAAAAACTAAGAATACATATTAATTGATTATTATTAATAATCAATTAATAATGAGTTAATGACTTATTAAATGTTGGTATAATGATTGATGGGGTCATTACTGAAGCTGCTTTATTGCTCTTGCTGTTTGCAGAACTTTTTTTTTAACTAGTTTGACACCCCAACAACGAAACTGCTATTCTATGATAGACATGCTTTGTAATTATTTTTTTATACTGATGAAAATATGGTGGAAAAAGGATATGGCGCAGGGATGCAAAGCTGGAGAATAATATGCCCAGTAATTTTAAACACATTAGGGGAGATTTAGGCTGGGTTCACATATATGCGATTTGGATGCACTTTACACCACATCCAATATACATGAGTCGGCGTCGCACTGATTTGAACAGAGTGATTGCAGGCAATAGGATGCAACTTGTCATGCGATTTGACCTGTCACTCTAATGTGAACAGGGGCTGACTGTTGACTGACTCACTACCTCTTCTAAAAGTCTGTTCCAAGCCTTTCTAAGATTAGTGTAGAACTTTCCTTCATCTAGTTTGAGGACATGTCCTCGTGTTCCTAAACTTGGCTTCATATTCAAAATCCTGCCCTCCTGAACCTTATTCACCCCCTTTATGAGTTTGAAGGTTGTCATATCCATCCTTTCCCTTCTTTCCTCCAGACTGTAAGTTCCTGAAGCCTCTCCTGATATGTTTCATCCCTCAGACCTTTCACAATTTTGTTGTCCATCTCTGGATTCATTCTAGGGCAGGTTGGGTGATATGAGACTGGTTGGGTGGTATAGGGAATGTTGGGGTGAAATAGGGCAGTTTGGGGTGGTATAGGGCAGGTTGGGGAGGTATAGGGCAGGTTGGGGAGGTATAGGGCAGGTTGGGAGGTATAGGGCAGGTTGGGAGGTGTAGGGCAGGTTGGGGAGGTATAGGGCAGGTTGGGGAGGTATAGGGCAGGTTGGGGAGGTATAGGGCAGGTTGGGAGGTATAGGGCAGGTTGGGGAGGTATAGGGCAGGTTGGGGAGGTGTAGGGCAGGTTGGGGAGGTATAGGGCAGGTTGGGAGGTATAGGGCAGGTTGGGAGGTATAGTGCAGGTTGGGGAGGTATAGGGCAGTTTGCAGGAACTTACAGCATAGCTGCAGAGATGAAGATACTTGGGGCTGCTGTGTCTTTGCCTCTTCTCCTACTTCAGCCACGAGAGTGAATAAGTGTGTGGGAGGAGTAGAGGAGGCAGCCACACCCCCCAGCTCTGGCCCCCAACTGCAGCTGAAGGAGATATTGAAGATCCCCGAGGGTTAGCTTCACTGACTGGGGAGTGTTATAGGCAGCCTCCCTCGCACGGCTACATGTCCCACTCTCACCGCTCTGCTGCAGCTCTGCAAGTGCATACAATATGGTGCACTGTGTAGCGGCGGCCCCGGTCTCACCTTTCTGGCAGGTGTCACCCAGTGCAGGCTGCACCCCACCTTTCCCCCCCATTGCGATGCCACTGCTTCTATTATCACTAGACATGAGCCGAGGAATTCCGAATACAACCAATACACCCACAGGAATCTTTATAAAGATGGAAATTGTTATTTCATTACAAATCTCATATATAAAACATTTGTGTTTTGATGCCTTCTGTCACATTCTCCATAACATAAAAGAAATTAAAAATGGTGCCGGGATGGTGGGAAGTTGGGAACCCTTTATAATGGGGACAGCAAGTGTGTAAAATCAGGAGATACAAGACCCTGTCAGGGCAATTAATTCACCAGCATTAGACAAATATTGAAATGTCACTTTTGGGTGGACTGACCCTTTAAGATCTATACTATACAGTTGATATATACATTTTTCAGACTATTTTACTAGTTCTAATCTTGATACCCATGTGGACAATTACAACATTGATGCCAAATTTCAGTAAAACAAAAATTCAAATTTATTTCAAGTGAATATAATCAGACAAGATACAAAATGATTTTCATATATACATGTGATCCAATTCCAATGCCTTTGGACTGTATGTCATGGTTGGTGCCACCTCCGCTGGGCCACATGCCGAGTTCAGTGCCAACCAGTGTTAATTTTGGCAGCAAATTTCAGTTTAATTTTAATCTTTGTCTTTTGACTAAAATGCCATTTCAGTTTTAGTTGTATTTTAGCCATCTGAATTGTTTTAGTCAACTAAAATAGTGTTATTTTAGTAGACTAAATTACCACTGGTGCCAATGTAATCAGGTAAGCCTTCAAGTGCAGCTAGTCCTTGGGACAAAAGTGAACGGCCCAAAACCAGCCTTGTCTTAGCATCTGGCCAATCAGTAACCGTTGGGTCTGTACCATGGATACACCCCGACCTGAGATAAATGTTCCCCATATGCGCCACCCTGAGATAAATGCTGCCCGTAAGCACCACCCTGAGATAAATACTGCCCGTAAGCACCACCCTGAGATAAATGCTGCCCGTAAGCACCACCTTGAGATAATTGCTGCCCGTAAGCACCACCCTGAGATAAATGCTGCCCATAAGCACCACCTTGAGATAATTGCTGTCCATATATGTTTTGAGGTGACATGTAGCACCCGGGTGAGGGATATATGGGGACATTAAATATTGCTGTATTGGGAGGGAAATCTGACAGGGAATTCCTGGCTTCAGAGGGTCTAGGCTGGGGAGACATTTGAGGTATCACATTGGGAGGGTAGACATCCCTCCGCTCCGCACAGGTGGAGCTTGAGTATGGGGAAGGCATGTTATTACGTAGAGTGCGAAGTTGGGGTAAAGCTGCAGAGGGTGTATGCTAGGAGGGGCCACCACATTAGGGGCCACACATGTTGTGTGTGATGCTGGAAGGTTCGATAAGATCTCTGGGAAAGTTGAGGCGGGATGTACACTAGGGGGCTGGATTCGTACTGAGGACTGAGCCTCTGCTTCTGCTCTGACCGCAGTATTTTCTATTGGAGGGTTATAAAAAATGGAAGGTCTGTAGGGATGTCCATCCAGGATATAAGGAGCCAGGTCATGAGGGTAGGCTTCCTGGTGGGTGACCGCCGTGTTCTGCAGCTTCATGGCTGCGGAGGGAATCTGGCTCACATCCACTATCCAGTAGTTGCATTTACCATTCGGCCTCAGGGGATCTTTCAGGATCTGCAAAAGAGGGAGAAGACGTTAGAGGCGTAAACCAGCACAGCAGATTCACACAAATCTATTACAGGTCAGGGTAACAAAACCCTGTGACCTATTTACAATGATCAGAAAAGTAATTTCTCAGAATCTGCACCTATTTTTAAATAATGTTTTTTTTTTTACTTGGCTGCAGTATGTAGAGAGCCTTAAGAGCCCATCACCGCCATCACATCCTAGGAGCACAAAGTCCTTACCATACTGAAGCAATCATTGGAGGAGAGGTTATGTCGAACAGAGTCCCTCCAGCCCTGATAATCCCCCTTGAAGAAAGGGAAGAGGTTGCTGATCTCATCTTCGATCTGCCAATAATAAAAAGTATAGTTTTAAGTGAATGAACATGACCGTAAACCAAGATACATAATACCTCTTACATTATATAAGTATAACCAGGAGACCTGTACTGAGATACTTAGGAGGACATCACTGTAGACCTCCTATCCATTTGTGGTATAAGGCTTCCTAAATTAAGCATGTAGAAAGTGATATCAGGGTATAGACAGAATACTTTGTGCATGCTTGTATTGAATTGGGGAGGCAGCTAGCACTTTCTGAAGTCTGGTGTTGGGAGCCAAATGTATGTATGTATGGGAGAAAGGGACATCAATGTCCTGGGGGGATTTTTGGGTTGCCATTGAGATCCTAGCACAAAACTTGGAAGGAAAAGATGACCTGAAGGCAAAACTTTTTTTGGACATTGTGGATGGAGTGGAGATTTTTTTTTGTGTCCCCATTGAGGAAATTTCTCTTTTCCCTTTCCTTCAAGTAAGATGAAACCCCCAAAGGGAGGCAAATCCCAAGTTAGACTTTTGCCACAGGAACAATTGTCTTTATTGAAAGGCTTCCCCTGTTTTGTTGACAGCCCAATATTTTGGCTTTTCCAATCACTTTCATACTTTGGGGGGTCTCAGGGTAAATCTCCCCAGCTGGGACACAGACAGCAATAAAGACTAAAATAAAATGCAAAATCACCCCTCTCTATAAAATCATTCACTATTACAAAACATATTTCCACAAAGCACGGGCTAAGCCCAATAAGAGCAATAATAATGAAGGCCTTAGCTGCACTGTCCTTACTTATATTATTCATATATGTTCAATTTATTATATCAATTGTATCAGATGTATTCTCAAAACACAACATGAAAAAAGCAAAAAGGAAGAAAAAAATAAAGTAAAAATATTAAAAAAACACAAATTTGAAAAAAAAAAGCACACACAAATGAAATTACATGAACAAAAAATACAAACAATAAAATTTAAATAAACAATACTTTTTTTCTGAACGTTTATGTGATTCTATTTTTTTTTCTTTATATTTTCTTTCCGTATTTTGGAAAAAAAAAGTTGGTATAATTGAACAGCTCTGAATGATATACATAAGGACAACATAAGGCTTATTGCTCCAAACGAAAACAGCAAAAATCTGACCCACTTCATCAAAAAAAAGAAAAAAAAAGTAATTCAGCCTGTAGTCATGAGAGTTTTATATGCTGCAAATATAACAGGCAGCCAGGGGCCTAAATTAAAAATAAAAAAATAAGTAAAAAAATAAAATATTGACAATTCACCCAACTTCTTGAACTTCTATTTTTGATAAATATTGGTATAATTTTTTCAGCCTTCATAGGCCTAACAGAAACAAATAATAATAAAGAATATCCCTCTGACAAATCCTTTATCTGAGCTAGTCTCGGTGTCACCCCCTCCCTCTGCCCTTAGCTGCCCTAAAGCCGCAGGAAGCCCCATAATGGAAGGTTGGTTACCTCGGACACTGTGAGCTTCTTCATGGGGGAAGCCTGGATGACCAGGGCGATCATGGCCAAGTAGGAGTAGGGTGGTTTGGCGTAGCGTTGATAATTCTTCTTCTTGCTCTTTTTGCTCTTTTTGCTCTTTTTGCTCTTCTTACTCTTCTTGCTGAGCTGATCAGTGGTTTCTGGCTTTTTGGGGCCTCCGTTGGCCTCCCCAGGACAGCTCTCTACTTCGGCCAGGATCCTGTCTATGCTGTGTGGCTCAGGGACTTGGTTGTAGAGGGGGTCCCAGGAATGTTGTTGGCAATCCATGGCTTGTCAGGTGTGTTGTGTGTGTATGGGGGCAGCCAGGTATACATAGTGCTGGGATCCCCACCCTGGGCTTTATAATGTAAATGCACCTGTAACCATAAAAGGCGACACCTCCCTTACTGCAGAGGGCCCCTCACCATCCATTTGAATAAGTTTCTAGGAAGTTTCAGGGCTGAGATGTTGGAGGGGCATTGTTATGTATATGTTGTGTTGACTATAAGCTGATGGAGCATATATCATATGCTTATGAGGTGAATATTACGTTCATATACTAAGATTCTCTTGTATATACAATTTCTTTTTTTTTACCTATGGATATAGATTTGTTTTTATATATTTTTATATCACATGTATAACTTAGATTTTTTTTTACTAATTCAAAAATATATTTATTTTATCTTTTAATTTTCCTACATTTTGCATAAAATTTTAGACACATTTACCAATCTCAGAATGGCTTTTGTTAGGGTACATCGGGCATAAATAGCTTAATACTGCTTTTTATCCATCAGAACCACTCAAAGTGTCCAAACTTGAATTTGATGGTTTTATTATTCTAAAAATTCTTACAACTTTTTATTTTGGCTGTCAAAATAGTTTTATTTTATGTCTAATTTTTAAAATAACTTTATCCAGTTAACATTTACAAGTACATTGAATTTTAGTAGTCATTTTTATTTATTAAACTTTGAAAGATATATTTGCTGAGGGATCTTATCTAAGGAGCACATACTGTGTTAAATTGCAACTGCTTTTTTTAGCATAAATTTACATTTTTTTCTGTTTGTTTATTTCTTAATTGAAATCAGTGTTTTAATTTTGCTGCACGTTGGTGTCCCTGTTATTCCAGATGGTTTTCAGCATTTTTTCCTTAATAGTGGCCATTTTCTAGGCATTCATTCTATTTAAGAAATTTGTAGAAGCAAACTGAAGGGGATTATATTTAATATAAAAATGTAAATACCTATATGATATTATATCTATATAAGTAGAACAATTTGGTTATGTTAAGATGACAATTTGCAGGAAAAAATGTTTTTGATAAAAAAACACGCTCAGTAGGACTCCATATAACATGGGAGGTCTATAACTGATAATAGATTTTCAAACATGCATCTCAAAAATGCTTGGGGCAAACATAAATCTATACTAAAAGAATTCAAAATATAGATATGCTGTAGATATAAATTTAAAAAGTGGGGCAGACTTGATGGAGCACTTGGTCTTTTTTTTTTCTGTCCTCAATCTTCTATGTGTCTGTGTGTCTAGATGTAATATTAAATGGGTAAAAACTACAAATACATATTAATTGATTATTATTAATAATCAATTAATAATGAGTTAATGACTTATTAAATGTTGGTATAATGATTGATGGGGTCAGTACTGAAGCTGCTTTATTGCTCTTGCTGTTTGCAGAACTTTTTTTTAACTAGTTTGACACCCCAACAATGAAACTGCTATTCTAAATCTATAATAGACATGCTTTGAAATTTTTTTATACTGATGATAAATATGGTGGAAAAATGACATGGAGCAGGGATGCAAATCTGGAGAATAATATGTCCAGTAATGTTAAATACATTAGGGGAGATTTAGGCTGGGTTCACATATATGCGATTTGGATGCACTTTACACCACATCCAATATGCATGAGTCGGCGTCACACTGATTTGAAGAACGTGATTGCTGGCAATAGGATGTGACTTGTCATGCGATTTGACCTGTCACTCTAATGTGAACAGGGGCTGACTGTTGACTGACTCACTACCTCTTCTAAAAGTCTGTTCAAAGTCTTTCTAAGATTAGTGTAGAACTTTCCTTCATCTAGTTTGAGGACATGTCCTCGTGTTCCTAAACTTGGCTTCATATTGAAAATCCTGCCCTCCTGAACCTTATTCACCCCCTTTATGAGTTTGAAGGTTGTCATATCCATCCTTTCCCTTCTTTCCTCCAGACTGTAAGTTCCTGAAGTCTCTCCTGATATGTTTCATCCCTCAGACCTTTCACCATTTTGTTGTCCATCTCTGGATTCATTCTATCTTATCAATATCTTCTTGCATGTGAGGTCTTCAGAACTGAACAAACCGAGTTTGACTTACTAAAGGCAAACCGGTGTTCACTTTGCATGGGGTTTTTCCCCTAACTTAGGGAATGTGGTGAAATGCGCTTTACAAAGGAAACCCAACCAGGCAACGAAAATGTAAAAAAAAACACAGCATTGTTTTCTTGCATATGATTAAATAATGGAAGGCTGCAGAGCTTCACCTCGTTTACTAAGCCAAGGTTAAATTCCTTTGCAAAGTGATCGGCCTATTTGGCTTTAGTAAACCAAACCCAGTAACTCTAACCAGAACGGCTTTTTATAAAAGGGGTAAAAAATGTACTCAAGCTGAATTAAAACCAGAGTATCAAAACTGTGTTTCATTTTTGGATGGAGTGGAAACGGGTTAGAACCAATGTCCGTACTTGTTTCTGTCAATAATAGCAGATTTTCCAAAAACGTAAGCATAAAAAGACAAAACTTTTTAAAACATTTTTGGGTACTGTAGGAAATGGTTAAAATGTCTGCCTTTTTTAGATTTCTATTCACTTCCTATACTATAGACACAATAGGAAATGAGAGGAAATTTCTTCAGAGAAATGGAAATCTACTCTTAAACATAGAAGACCTCCCATGGAACATTAGGCTGGGTTCACACCATTGCGAATTGGATGCGGGTCCCCCAATTATGGAGCACAACTCCTTCCATTAACACTAATGATGGGGCACATTTCCTTCCATTAACACCAACATTGGGGCACAATTCCTCCCATTGACACCAATGATGGGGAACAATTCCTTTCATTAGCACCAATGATGGGGCACAATTCTTTCCACTGACACCAAAGATAGAGCGTTGTTTACTCCCACTGGACACCAGAACATTTTCTATTCCCAATGGCCCTAGTCCAACCCCCTTCTGTCTGAAGGACAGTAAACTGGCCCTTTGTTTGGAAAGTTTGTAGACCCCATGTACTAGAGTGGTTGGAGACTGAAGTCATGCTATAGGAGACCATCAGAGACTAGGCAAATGTTGCAAGAGACCACTGGACTTTACTACAGTTACAGAACCCTTTGCAAATTAGTGCTCCCTGTACTGACTGCTGGGGGTAAGGGCTGCACTACAAGCATCGGAGGGCCACAGGTTGGACACCAGGGAGTTAGAAGAATCTTATAAAAAATGATATATAGAATGAATGTCCAACACAGATCTGCCCCTACTCAACATTGCAACAATGTAAATGTCATCAAGTCAACATAGGTGTATGGAGAGTAATGTTGGTTCCAATTATATCGTTTTTTTACTCAAAATTACAATACCAGCTGGGAAATACCACTGTCCAATATAGAATAATCAAAAAAAGGTTCTTGTATATGCGAGTCCATTCTGTGCTGGATAAATATGGCCTTTAGATTCACTTCTTCTATTTGGATTAGTAATTTGACAATGAAGATAAACTATCAAAGTGTTTTATGGGAATATTAACCATGAATCTTATAAGACAGTCACGGTTCGTGTCCCCAAAACATCTGACCGTATCATCTTTGTAATATCAAGTTTACAGAAAAAAGAAGCAATGTAATATGAGGACCTACCTCATCTATCCAATGGATTTGTATCCAATCAGGCAGGCCCTTACACTACATCATGGGTGCTCAACTGGTGACCTTCCAGCTGTTGTGGAAGTCCCATGAGGCACTGCAAAGCTTATGCTACAAGCATGACTCCCAAAGGCAGAGGAATGATGGGCATTATAGTTTAGGAACAGCTGGAGGGCCACAAGTTGAGTACCCATGCACTACATAGTTGTTGGATGATCTAAAGGAGATTTTACAATCAGATTCCCGCACGTGGTCAGCTTTAGGGTCACCAAACATGTTACAATTTGACCATACAAACTTTGCCCAATCAACTTTAGATTTACCAGAACTATATAAGAACCTACCTAATCTACCCAATCAATTCGTATCTAATTAGGCCGGCCCTTACTCTAGATAATTGTTGGTGGATCTAAAAGCAATTGCAGATTGTAACAAATGTATTGATTCTTAATGTGAGTATTCTCAGTTCACCATCACACAAGAACAAGAAATATCGATGGCTAATGTGACAATCCTGACACTATTCGGTTCCATGCACACTGGACTTAAAAAACGTCGATTCTACAGGCATTTGGCGTTTTTTTTCACCTGCCTCTAGAAGCACTTCTATTGTGTTCTATGTGTCTTTGCACATTATGACTACTACAGGCGTTTTCTGTCAGGGACGTTCAGAGGCAGGAAAAAAAACCTTCTCTATCGCGTTTTCTGGAGACGTTTAGGAGCTGTAAAAACGTCAATCTCTCCTAAACTCCTCTTATCTCTTCTGAACATCAAGTTTCAATTTTTTTTAGTAAAAAAAAAGGAGTGTTGTTGCTGTACATCATTTCCTGGCTTTTGCAGAGGGGCGTGTAGTGTAAAAAACGCCTGTAAACAAAATGCTTTTAAACTCTCATAGACTCACCTAAACTTTGTACAATATGCTTTCAATTTGCGTCTTTTAGGGTTATCAGTCCCATGACACATATGAAAGAGACTTCCCATTTCTTGCCTGGAGGAGTCTCACTTCTCAATCTGAACCCTGTTTACAGTGATTAGCACATGATAGAAGCCTAAAGTAACCCATCAGGCCCACATTGTTCTCCTGATATGTCCCACCAACCCTTCATCCCCCGTGTGACTCCAACCTTCATCTACTTCTCAACAGCCCCAACAATGGTGAGCGATCTCAGTGTACATTACACCCTTCCAAACATCACAACCTCCCATTGTCAGGAGACACGAGCCCAGGAATTCCCACTACAAGGAATACACCCGCAGGAATCTTTCTAAAGATGGAAATTGTTATTTCGTTACAAATCTCATATATAAGAAAAATGTGCATTTCTCTTGTTATAACCTATAAATTGTCAGCAATATATATTCTATGTGTGAAGAAAACTCAATAGCTGCCCTCATGTTGTAAACGCTGCACAAACTGTTGGCGCTATATAAATCCTGTATAATAATAATAATAATAATAATAATAGATGTTATTAAACAAATACAATATAGAGAAGAACATTAGTGGAGCTCACCGCTAATCATCCGAATGAAATGAAATCACTAATAAGCTATCAATCTCCCAATCATATACAGGGGTCTCCAAACTTTTCACTACAAGAGACAATATCCACGGCCCCAAAAATGTATTATATCTAATAAACATAAGTTCTAGGCTGTGTTTACATATATGCAAAGTGAATGTGTTTGAAACCGCGTCCAATTCGCTCTCGATGGAGCCGGTACACACATTTCTGGGGCTGACGAGGTGGTGTTTCAAAAAGGGTCCTGTGCATTTCTGGGTCTGGTTCAGGTGCAAATTCAGCAGTGAAGGTCAGGCACTGATGTTGGATGAGAAGGTCTGGCTCGCAGTCTCCACTCTAATGCCGCGTACACACGGTCAGATTTTCCGACGGAAAGTGTTCAATGGGAGCTTGTTGGAAATTCCAACCGTGTGTAGGCTCCATCGGACATTTTCCATTGGAATTTCCGACACACAAAATTTGAGATCTGGATCTCAAATTTTCCGATAACAAAATCCGTTGTCGGAAATTCCGATCGTGTGTACACAATTCTGGCGCACAAAGTTCCACGCATGTTTGGAACCAAGCAGAAGAGCCGCACTGGCTATTTAACTTAATATTTCTCGGCTCTTCGTACGTATTGTATGTCACCACGTTCTTGACGTTCGGAATTTCCGACAACATTTGTGTGACCGTGTGTATGCAAGACAAGTTTGAGCCAACATCCGTCGGAAAAAAAAACATGGATTTTGTTGTCGGAATGTGCGATCGCGTGTACGTGGCATTATTCTTCCCAAAGGTATTCTATCAGGTTGAGGCCAGGACTCTGTGCAGGCCAGTCAAGTTCCTCCACCCCAAACTCACTCATCCATGTCTTTATGGACCTTGCTTTGTGCACTGGTCCAAATCATTTGGTGGAGGGGGGATTATGGTGTGGGATTGTTTTTCAGGGGTTGGGCTTGTCCCCTTAGTTCCAGTGAAGGGAACTCTTAACCACTTCAGCCCCGGAAGGATTTACCCCCATCATGACAAGAGCACTTTTTACAATTTGGCACTGCGTCACTTTAACTGCTAATTGCACGGTCATGCAATGCTGTACCCAAACTAAATTTGCGTCCTTTTCTTCCCACAAATAGAGCTTTCTTTTGATGGTATTTGATTACCTCTGCGGTTTTTATTTTTTGCACTATGAATGATAAAAGACCGAAAATTTTGAAAAAAATTATATTTTCTACTTTTTGTTATAAAAATATCCAATAAACTCAATTTTAGTCATACATTTAGTCCAAAATGTATTCGGCCACAAGTCTTTCTTAAAAAAATGTCAATAAGTGTATATTTATTGGTTTGCGCAAAAGTTATAGGGTCTACAAACTAGGGTACATTTTCTGGAATTTACACAGCTTTTAGTTTATGACTGCCTATCTCATTTCTTGAGGTGCTAAAATGGCAGGGCAGTACAAAACCCCCCCAAATGACCCCATTTTGGAAAGTAGACACCCTAAGGAAATTGCTGAGAGGCATGTTGAGCCCATTGAATATTAATTTTTTTGTCCCAAATGATTGAATAATGACAAAAAAAATGTACAAAAAATTGTCACTAAATGATATATTGCTCACACAGGCTATGGGCATATGTGGAATTGCACCACAAAATACATTTAGCTGCTTCTCCTGAGTATGGGGATACCACATGTGTGGAACTTTTTGGGAGCCTAGCCGCGTACGGGGCCCCAAAAACCAATCACTGCCTTCAGAATTCCTAAGGGCGTACATTTTTGATTTCACTCCTCACTACCTATCACAGTTTCAAAGGCCATAAAATGCCAAGATGGCACTAAACCCCCCCAAATGACCCCATTTTCAAAAGTAGACACCCCAAGCTATTTGCTGAGAGGCATGGTGAGTAATTTGCAGCTCTCATTTGTTTTTGAAAATGAAGAAAAAAAAGAAAAATGTTTTTTTTTTTCTTTTTTCAATTTTCAAAACTTTGTGACAAAAAGCGAAGTCTGAAAATAACTCACCATACCTCTGAGCAAATAGCTTGGGGTGTCTAGTTTCCAAAATTGGGTCATTTGGGGGGGTTTGTGCCATCTGGGCATTCCATGGCCTCCGAAACTGTGATAGTCAGAGAAGAGTGAAATCAAAAAATTACACCCTTAGAAAGCCTGAAGGCGGTGATTGGTTTTCGGGGTCCCGTACGCGGCTAGGCTTCCAAAAAGTCCCACACATGTGGTATCCCCGTACTCAGGAGAAGCAACAGAATGTATTTTGGGGTGTAATTTCACATATTCCCATGGCATGTTTCAGCAATATATCATTTAGTGACAACTTTGTGCAAAAAAAATAAATTTCTTTTCCCGCAACTTGTGTCACAATATAAAATATTCCATGGACTCGACATGCCTCTCAGCAAATAGCTTGGGGTGTCTACTTTCCAAAATGGGGTCATTTGGGGGGGGGGTTCGAACTGTCCTGGCATTTTATGCACAACATTTAGAAGCTTATGTCACACATCACCCACTCTTCTAACCACTTGAAGACAAAGCCCTTTCTGACACGATTTGTTTACATAAAAAAAAATATATTTTTTTGTAAGAAAATTACTTTGAACCCCAAACATTATATATATATATTTTTTAAAGCAAAGGCCCTACAGATTAAAATGGTGGGTGTTTCATTTTTTTTCACATAGTATTTGCGCAGCAATTTTTCAAATGCAGTTTTTGGGGTAAAAACACACTTTTTTTATTTTAATGCACTAAAACACACTATATTGCCCAAATGTTTGATGAAATAAAAAAGATGATCTTAGGAGGAGTACATGGATACCAAACATGACATGCTTTAAAATTGCGCACAAACCTGCAGTGGCGACAAACTACATACATTTTTAAAAGCCTTTACAGGTTACCACTTTAGATTTACAGAGGAGGTCTAGTGATAAAATTACTGCTCTCGATCTGACCTTTGCGGTGATACCTCACATGCATGGTGCAATTGCTGTTTACATTTGATGCCAGACCGACGCTTGCGTTCACCTTTGCGCGAAAGCAGGCGGGACAGGGGTGCTTTTTTTGCTTTTTTTTTTTTTTGCTTTTTTATCTTATTTTTAAACTGTTCCTTTAAAAATTGTTATAATAATTTTATTGTTATGTCAGGGAATGTAAATATCCCCTATGATAGCAATAGGTAGTGACAGGTACTCTTTTTTGAAAAAAATGGGGTCTATTAGACCCTGGATCTCTTCTCTGTGTTCAGAGCATCTGACCACACCAAGATCAGTGTGATAAAACACTTTCCCAATTTCCCAATGGCGCAGTTTACATCCGGTGAAATCTAAGTCATGAAATGCTCGTAGCTTCAGGTTTCTTAGGCCATAGAGATGATTGGAGCCATTATGTTCTCTGATCAGCTGATCTACCTCTGATCGAGGTAGATCTATTCGCTTCCAAGGCAAATGCAAAATCACCGATATTTTTTTCCCTGGACCCTACAGATGGCAACAGCAGAGTAGATGCTTTCAACCAAAGCTGGGAATGGCAACTGTGTTATGCATTCCCTCCAACTGCCATAATCCCAAAGGTAATTCAAAAAATCAAGGCAGAGAAAACAACGGTGATACTAATAGCACCGCACTGGCCCCAGAGAGCATGGTTCAGTCACTTGAAAAACCTCAGCATACAACCTCAGCTGACACTGAGGGACCGGCTGGATCTGCTGTCACAGGGCCCGGTCAACCACCCGAACCACAAGATCCTGAAGCTTTCGGCTTAGTTACTGAAAGGGTAAGACTTCAGAACAAAGGGCTGTCAGACAAGGTGATCAATCCATCTTAAACAGCAGGAAGTCTGTAACTAGGGCTATCTATGAGAAAGTAAGGAAAAAGTTTGTCTCTTGGTACAGAAACAAACCGATCTCCAAAAAAGGTATAATCCCAACAATTTTGGATTTCCTACAAGATGGTGCAGACAAAAACATCTCTCCAGGCACATTGAAGGTACAAGTTGCAGCGCTCTCCTCGGTCATGGATACCAGACTAGCAGAGGATCCGCTGATAAGGCGATTCCTAATAGTACTTAAAAGAGCTAGACCAGCCAAAATGTACAGAACTCCCACTTGGGACATGGCCACGGTACTAAAGGGCTTTCTTTCCCCTCCATTTGAACCAATGGAAAAAAGCTCAGACAGAAACCTCACGTTAAAGACTGCACTCCTTCTGGCCCTGGTATCCGCCAGAAGAGTGAGCGAAATCCAAGCTCTGTCTATAATAGAACCATACTGCCTAATACATTTAGACAAAATAATTCTCTCTCCAGATCCGGCCTTTCTACCCAAGGTCTCTTCAACGTTCCATAGAACCCAAAACCTCATCATACCTTCACTTCCAAAAACCATGGATAGTAGGAAAAGAGACACTTACAATAAACTAGATGTAAGATGTAATAAAACACGCTCATAATGTATCTCGAAAGAACGAAGGAGTGGCGTAGAACGACCTCCCTTTTCGTCCTTTATGCAGAAGTCAACAAAGGGAAACAAGCTTCCAAGAATACCATCAGCAGATGGATAAGGATGGCCATACAGACGACCTATGAGGCACAGAATCTCACTCTACCAAGTGGAATCAGAGAACACTAGAGCCTGGGCAACCTCGGTCACAGAGAAGGCAGGGGCAACTCCAAGGCAGATCTGCAGGGCAGCGACATGGTTGAGCTTCAGTACCTTCGCAAAGCACTACCGTATAAGCCAGCTGTCCGACCAAGACCAAGCATTTGGTCGCAAGGTGCTCCAGTCTCTATCCCCACCCTAGTAAGTATTGCTTGATACATCCTCTCGGATGCTGCCCTGGAAGAGGATTCGAGAAAACAGAGTTAGGTACCTGGTAACTCTTTTTCTAACAAGTCTTCCAGGGCAGCACTAGTTCTCATACTTGAAATGACTAATACCAGGTACAGCGGGGAAGCTTTTGAGCTTATTGGGAATTCCTTCGGTGCTTTAATACAACTGAGGCACGCAGGTAAGGCTGTGAAATTTATAATGGTGGACTAATGTAATTCCTGTTTTAGGGAGGAGGAGCCTATCTCTCGGATGCTGCCCTGGAAGACTTCTTAGAAAAAGAGTTACCAGGTACCTAACTCTGTTTTTGTGTTTTTTTGTTTTTTTGTACACTTTTTTTCTGTAACTGTAACTTTTATAACTGTAAACGGTTCCAAGTTCAGGTCTCTCAAAATGCGATGGCATCTTGGGAGACCTTGTGAAAGTGCGCCTAGTCTGTGCAATGCTGTACCCTACGCTAATACTCAACTAGTGAATGGTAGCGTTCAAAACATTCACCAATGCAAAGACCAGGATTGTCAGGACAGGAGGGACAATAATAGCGGGTGTCACGCCTATATCCGCGCTTGCTGCAGACACGACATCTTTTTTGAGGGGTTCGTTGGGTAGGGGTACTCGGGAGGACATAAAGAAAATGCCTCTCATGCAGCCGACTGCATTTGTTTGGGGATGTGAATGGGGGAAGTACGGGCGCTGCAGAAGTGGTGGGTTCCCAATTAGGATTGGCGAATGCAGCAGGAAGGGCATTATGGGCATGATGGGCCTGTGTTTGTCTTCTTCTTGGTGGCAGCGGGAAACTACTTGTGCTTGCCACCTCACCAGATTAAACTGCATTTATGGGATTCACCGCGTCACCAAGTGTTACTGCAGTGCTGGTTTGACTACGACCGGGGTGTACTAGGCCGCTGGTGCTTGCCAGTTCACCAAAACGCTACCAAAAAAACTGTTAGCGATCGCAGGGATCAGGCCTGACTCTGTGAACGCTGCAGTTATGTGTTTAGTGTTTTGTAAGTGACAGTGATCGATCGATACTGCACTTGGGTGGGCTGGGCTGGGCGGAGGGGCAAAACGCAGGTTCTAGCAGGTATCTGGGCTGATCCCGCTAACACTGCTTTTTTGGGAACCCTAAACTGCTGGGGATGCTAGTATAGATCTGATCGGATCAGATATTGATCCGTTCAGATACTATACCACTAAGGGAGGTGTACGGTGCGTGCATTGGTGTTAGCGCTACTGGCACTAACCTGATGCTGCCTGGGGTGATGCAGACCCTATCTGACCCTAAAACATAAGTTATATCACTGCCGGGCAATCAGGGGGCTAAACCTTAGGTAATAAACGGCGGGTGTCCTGACACTATAAAAAATAAACTAACTAACCAGTGTCACCCGTAACAGTTATACGGTGATCACTGGTGAAAGGGTTAACTAGGGGGCAATCAAGGGGTTAAAACCTATATTAGGTAGTATATGGGGGTCCCTGGTGCTATAAAACGCTGACGGCCAATCTATATATTTACCTCCCTAACTAGCATCACCAGTGACACTAATACAGCGATCAGAAAAATGATTGCTTAGTGACACTGGTGACGGGGGGTGATCAAGGGGTTAAAACTTGGTTAGGGGGGTACCCTAGACCTAAAGGGGTCCTAACACAAACTGCTTCACCACTTATAACTGTCACAAACTGACACCAATGCAGTAATCAGAAAAAAAACTGCTAATGGTGTCACTGTGACAAGGGGGGGTGATCGGGGGGGTGAAATGTGTGCCTAGTGTGTTTTACTGTAAGTGTTGTGTTGGTGCACTTACTCAGATGTCTTCTCTCCTCGGCGCCGGAACGGAAAATACCGACCCGAGGAGAGATGACATCACTTCCTCTGCCGCAGAGGAAGATTCTCATTCGTTGGGATCGATCGCGAGGGGGTGGCCACGAATGAGTGGTCTCCCCCTCAGCCTGGATCGCTCGCCTAACAAAGCCGAGCGCCTCGGGCACCGGGGTACCATTTATGTGATTTTGCCTGCCCGTGCCATTCTGCCGCAGTATATCTGCGTTAGGCGGTCGGCACGTGTTTAAGGTGTCAGCATATGAAGACATTTTGGACAATTTCATGCTCCCAACTTTGTGAGAACAGTTTGAGGATGACCCCTTCCTGTTCCAACATGACTGCGCACCAGTACACAAAGCAAGGTCCATAAAGACATGGATGAGTGAGTTTGGGGTGGAGGAACTTGACTGGCCTGCACAGAGTCCTGACCTCAACCCGTTAGAACACCTTTGGGATGAATTAGAGCAGAGACTGTGAGCCAGGTCTTCTCATCCAACATCAATACCTGACCTCACAAATGCACTTTTGGAAGAATGGTCAAACATTCCCATAGAGACACTCCTAAACCTTGTGGACGGCATTCCCAGAAGAGTTATAGCTGCAAATGGTGGGCCAACTCAATACCGTGTTTCCCCGAAAATAAGACCTATCCTGAAAATAAGACATAGCGTTATTTTCCAGGAGGCCTGCAATATAAGCCCTACCCAGAAAATAAACCCTAGTTTAAAATGCTTGTGAAATCCTATAATCTACTCTATTACAGTAGTATATAATGTACGATGTGTGTGCTTCTGTAATATAATTGCAGGGAAAAGAGCTCTGGTGGGTCACAGAAGAGCAGAACGACGCTATAATGAAGGTATTTGGCACAATTATATTACAGATACACACACATTGTACATTATATACTACTTTAATAGAGTGGAATATAGGATTTACAAGCATTTTAACTTGGTTCACACTGGGGGTTCCTGTCAGGCAGGGAGAGAGGGAGAGAGAAGACAGCACATTACATGATAAGACCTACCCTGAAAATAAGCCCTACTGTGTCTTTTCTTGCCAAAATTAATATAAGACCCGGGCTTATTTTTGGGGAAACACGGTGTTGAACCCTACGGACTAAGACTGGGATGCCATTAAAGTTCATGTGTGTGTGTAAAGGCAGGTGTACCAATACTTTTGCTTATATAGTGTATTTGTGGCTGTGGATTGCAGTCCGATGTCCTGTGCATTTCGGTTCACCGGTCCAGGTGTGATGCAGGTGCACATTGTTCCCTGAATTCACATCTGAACCGGACCCAAAAACGCACAAGACCCTTTTCAAACCACACTGAAGCCACCACCGGACATGTGTGTACTGGCTCCATTGAAAGCCGGTCACACTCACATGTTATGTGAATTGGATACGGTTAAAAACGCATCCAATTGGCATATATGTGAACCCAGCCTTAGAGTATATACACTTACTCCCATGATTTACTCCACCCGAATCCACCCATAATTTGATATTCTCAAAGCAGATTGAAAAGGGTCACTTTTCCTAAAGTAGCGATTTTGTTTTCCAGTTTTATATTATTAAAGAATAACTATATCCAAAAAGGGAAATTCTTCCTCACAAATCTCTATTACAAATAAATGAAAGTGGCAGCCTTAGGACCTTCCCCCCTGTAGGCTGACAACGCCCTTTGCAGAGTTGTCACCACCGCACCTTTGGACTGCTCATCACTGCTGATAACCCTCCTCCTCACTGCCTATCAGTGCAGGACACGTATCTAATGGGGCACCCTGTGCCTGGAAGAAGGGATTGAGCTTGGATCCTTTCCTCCTGCAGGTTGACAACACTATATTTTTAAAGTGATTTTTCATGCAGCGTTGTCACGTCAGGAGCCACTGTAACCATTTGGACTGTTGTCACTGCTGATAACCTTCCTCCTCACTGCCTATCAGTGCAGGACAAGTATCCAATGAGGTGCCCTGTGTCTGGAAGAAGGGATCTAGCTTAGATCCTTCCTCCTGCAAGTTGACAATGCTGTTGGGTCTAAAGTGATGCTTGTGCAGCGTTGTCACCACAGGGGTCACTGTAACCACTTGGACTGTTTCTCACCCTTGTCCTCATTGCCCATCAGTTCAGAACAAGTTTCCTATGGGGTGCCTATGTCTGGAAGAAGGGATCTAGCTTAGATCCAGCTTAGATCCTTAAATCCAGTGTTGTCACCACAGGAGCCACTATAACCCAGTACCATCTTAATAGCATCATGGGCCCCTGGGCAAAGTAATGCATTGGGGCTCCAACAATGAAGATGGTGACCTGCGGCGTGCTACATGTGCCGTGGCAAACAGTGGGCATGGCTAAATTATGCTACATATTGGGCGCGGCTTTTTAGGCTGATTAGAACTTTTAGTTAAATTTTGACCTATTTTTTTAAAACATTTTTTTTAAATAATTGTTTACATTTTTTCCATAAGGCTGTTGTCTTGCTGGTGAGATATCAGGGGTGTAAAAAGACTCCAGGAGTCTCACTTTTGATACAATGAAAGGGACTGAGGAAACATATTTCCCAGTTGGGAATGAGTTGGTGCATGGAACTAAAGGGATCTTGGGGGACTCTGAGGGAGCAAAATAGATTGAAAAGGCTCTAAGGCAGGGGTAGGAAACCTTAGACAGATGGAGATCTACTTGAACAACACTGATGAAGTCAAAGATCACCGGGCTCAGTGTCCTGTTGTTGGGGCCGGTTCACACCAGAACGTGGTACCAGCGTATGCACTACTTTTTGTGCAGTCTGATGCGATTTGCAGGCAGGACTGGATTTACATCTCAGGAGCCTATAGGCAGGGAATTCTGAAGCACCCCACCAAATTTGGTGAGCGATCTCAGTGTACATTACACCCTTCCAAACATCACAACCTCCCATTGTCAGGAGACACGAGCCCAGGAATTCCCACTACAAGGAATACACCCGCAGGAATCTTTCTAAAGATGGAAATTGTTATTTCGTTACAAATCTCATATATAAGAAATGTGCATTTCTCTTGTTATAACCTATAAAGTATCACCAATATATATTCTATGTGTGAATAAAACTCAATGGGTGTTATTAAACATCAATATACAACATGGATAAGAACATTAGTGCAGCTAATCATCCAAATGAAATAAAATCACTGATAAGTAGGGATGAGCTTCGAGTTCGAGTCGAACTCATGTTCTACTCGAACATTGGCTGTTCGCAAGTTCGCCGAACAGCGAACAATTTGGGGTGTTCGTGGCAAATTCGAATGCCGCGGAACACCCTTTAAAAGTCTATGGGAGAAATCAAAAGTGCTAATTTTAAAGGCTTATATGCAAGTTATTGTCATAAAAAGTGTTTGGGGACCCGGGTCCTGCCCCAGGGGACATGGATCAATGCAAAAAAAAGTTTTAAAAACGGACGTTTTTTCAGGAGCAGTGATTTTATTAATGCTTAAAGTCAAACAATAAAAGTGTAATATCCCTTTAAATTTCGTACCTGGGGGGTGTCTATAGTATGCCTGTAAAGGGGCGCATGTTTCCTGTGTTTAGAACAGTCTGACAGCAAAATGACATTTGGAAGGAAAAAACTCATTTAAAACTACCGCGGCTATTGCATTGCCGACAATACACATAGAAGTTCATTGATAAAAACGGCATGGGAATTCCCCACAGGGGAACCCCGAACCAAAATAAAAAAAAAAATGATGTGGGGGTCCCCCTAAATTCCATACCAGGCCCTTCAGGTCTGGTATGGATATTAAGGGGAACCCCAGCCAAAATTTAAAAAAAAAATTGACGTGGGGTTCCCCCTAAATTCCATACCAGACCCTTCAGGTCTGGTATGGATTTTAAGGGGAACCCCGCGCCAAAAAAAAAAAAAAAAACGGCGTGGGGTCCCCCTAAAAATCCATACCAGACCCTTATCCGAGCACGCAACCTGGCAGGCCGCAGGAAAAGAGGGGGGACGAGAGTGCGGCCCCCCCCCCCTCCTGAACCGTACCAGGCCACATGCCCTCAACATTGGGAGGGTGCTTTGGGGTAGCCCCCCAAAACACCTTGTCCCCATGTTGATGAGGACAAGGGCCTCATCCTCACAACCGTGGCCGGTGGTTGTGGGGGTCTGCGGGCGGGGGGCTTATCGGAATCTGGAAGCCCCCTTTAACAAGGGGACCCCCAGATCCCGGCCCCCCCCCTGTGTGAAATGGTAAGGGGGTACTTACCCCTACCATTTCACTAAAAAACTGTCAAAAATGTTAAAAATGACAAGAGACAGTTTTTGACAATTCCTTTATTTAAATGCTTCTTCTTTCTTCCTTCATCTTCTTCTTCTTCTGGTTCTTCTGGCTCTTCTGGTTCTTCCTCCGGCGTTCTCGTCCAGCATCTTCTCCGCGGCGTCTTCTATCTTCTTCTCCTCGGGCCGCTCCGCACCCATGGCATGAGGGGGGAGGCTCCCGCTCTTCTCTTCATCTTCTCATCTTCTTCTCTTCTTCTTCATCTTCTTCCTCTTCTTCTTCTTCTTCCTTCTTCTCTTCTTCCTGTCTTCTCCGGGCCGCTCCGCAGCCATGCTGGCATGGTGGGAGGCTCCCGCTGTGTGACGGCGTCTCTTCGTCTGACGGTTCTTAAATAACGGGGGGCGGGGCCATCCGGTGACCCCGCCCCCCTCTGACGCACGGTGACTTGAGGGACTTCCCTGTGACGTCACGGGGAATGCCACAGGGAAGTCCCGTCATGTCACCGTGCGTCAGAGGGGGGCGGGGTCACCGGGTGGCCCCGCCCCCCGTTATTTAAGAACCGTCAGACGAAGAGACGCCGTCACACAGCGGGAGCCTCCCACCATGCCACAGCATGGCTGCAGAGCGGCCCGGAGAAGACAGGAAGAAGAGAAGAAGGAAGAAGAAGAAGAAGAAGAAGATGAAGAAGAAGATGAAGAAGAGAAGAAGATGAAGAGAAGAGCGGGAGCCTCCCCCCTCATGCCATGGGTGCGGAGCGGCCCGAGGAGAAGAAGATAGAAGACGCCGCGGAGAAGATGCTGGACGAGAACGCCGGAGGAAGAACCAGAAGAGCCAGAAGAACCAGAAGAAGAAGAAGATGAAGGAAGAAAGAAGAAGCATTTAAATAAAGGAATTGTCAAAAACTGTCTCTTGTCATTTTTAACATTTTTGACAGTTTTTTAGTGAAATGGTAGGGGTAAGTACCCCCTTACCATTTCACACAGGGGGGGGGCCGGGATCTGGGGGTCCCCTTGTTAAAGGGGGCTTCCAGATTCCGATAAGCCCCCCGCCCGCAGACCCCCACAACCACCGGCCACGGTTGTGAGGATGAGGCCCTTGTCCTCATCAACATGGGGACAAGGTGTTTTGGGGGGCTACCCCAAAGCACCCTCCCAATGTTGAGGGCATGTGGCCTGGTACGGTTCAGGAGGGGGGGGGGGGCCGCACTCTCGTCCCCCCCTCTTTTCCTGCGGCCTGCCAGGTTGCGTGCTCGGATAAGGGTCTGGTATGGATTTTTAGGGGGACCCCACGCCGTTTTTTTTTTTTTTTTTGGCGCGGGGTTCCCCTTAAAATCCATACCAGACCTGAAGGGTCTGGTATGGAATTTAGGGGGAACCCCACGTCAATTTTTTTTTAAAATTTTGGCTGGGGTTCCCCTTAATATCCATACCAGACCTGAAGGGCCTTGTATGGAATTTAGGGGGACTCCCACATCATTTTTTTTTTTAAATTTTGGTTCGGGGTTGCCCTGTGGGGAATTCCCATGCCGTTTTTATCAATGAACTTCTATGTGTATTGTCGGCAATGCAATAGCCGCGGTAGTTTTAAATGTGTTTTTTCCTTCAAAATGTCACTTTGCTGTCAGACTGTTCTAAACACGGGAAACATGCGCCCCTTTACAGGCATACTATAGACACCCCCCAGGTATGAAATTTAAAGGGATATTACACTTTTATTGTTTGACTTTACGCATTATTAAAATCACTGCTCCTGAAAAAACGGCCGTTTTTAAAACTTTTTTTTGCATTGATTCATGTCCCCTGGGGGAGGACCCGGGTCCCCAAACACTTTTTATGACAATAACTTGCATATTAGCCTTTAAAATTAGCACTTTTGATTATTCATGTTCGTGTCCCATAGACTTTAACGGCGTTCGCGTGTTCGAACGAATTTTTTTCCTGTTCGCATGTTCTGGTGCGAACCGAACAGGGGGGTGTTCGGCTCATCCCTACTGATAAGTAATCAATGTCCTGATTATATACAGGGGTCTCCAAGCTTTTCATTACAAGAGACAATATCCACGGCCCCAAAAATATATTATATATAATAAACATAAATTCTAGGCTGCCTTCACATATATGCAAATTGAATACATTTCAAACTGCATCCAGTTCGCATTATGAATGTGACCGACTCTCGATGGAGCCAGTACATACACATCGGGGGTTGCAGCGGTGGGGTTTGAAAAAAGGGTCCTGTGGATTTTTGGGTCCAGTTTAGGTGCAAATTCAGCGGTGAACAGACCGTACCGGACCCCGGGCTGCAAACCGCAGCCAGACATATGTGAACCCGGCCTTATAAGTGAATGAATATTTTACTTGGAGCATTTTTGTAATTGATATGATATGATTCAAAAGAGAGAAAAAAACTTCATTAAAATAAACCAAAGAAATCCCAAATAAACCTGAGCCATTAATAAAGGTCAATGACAAATATATTCAGTCTGCACTTTTCTTATCCGAGTTCCCTTTGAATCAGGGTCCCCATCCCCCCTTACATCAGGGTCCCCATCCCCTCCCCCTCATACATCAGGGTGCCCACCCCTCTCCCCCTCTTACATCAGGGTTCCCATCCTCCCCTTCTTACATCAGGGTCCCCATCCCCCCTTACATCAGGGTCCCCATCCTCCCCCCTTATATCAGGGTCCCCATCCTCTCCCCTTTTACATCAGAGTCTCCATCCCCCCTCTTACATCAGGGTCCCCATCCTCCACCCTTACAACAGGGTACCCATCCTCCCCCCTTACATCAGGGTCCCCATCCTCCCCCTTACATCAGGGTCCCCATCCTCCTTCCCTTTCATCAGGGTCCCCATCCTCCTCCCTTACATCAGGGTCCCCATCCCCCCTTACATCAAGGTCCCCATCCCCCCTTACATCAGGGTCCCCATCCCCCCCTTACATCAGGGTCCCCATCCTCCCCCCTTACATCAGGGTCCCCATCCTCCCCCCTCTTACATCAGGGTCCCCATCCTCCCCCCTCTTACATCAGGGTCCCCATCCCCCCTCTTACATCAGGGTCCCCATCCTCCCCCCTCTTACATCAGGGTCCCCATCCTCCCCCTTACATCAGGGTCCCCATCCACCCCCCCTTACATCAGGGTCCCCATTCTCCCCCCTCTTACATCATGGTGCCCACCCCCCCTTACATCAGGGTCCCCATCCTCCCGTTACATCAGGGTCCCCATCCTCCCCCTTACATCAGGGTGCCTATCCCCCCCCCTTATATCAGGGTCCCAATCCTCCCCCCTTACATTAGGGTCCCCATCCTCCCCCTCTTACATCAGGGTGCCCACCCCTCCTTACATCAGGGTCCCCATCCCCCCTTTACATGAGGGTCCCCATCCTCCCCCTTACATCAGGGTGCCCATCCTCCCCCCCTTACATCAGGGTCCCAATCCTCCCCCTTACATCAGGGTCCCCATCCCCCCTTACATCAGGGTCCCCATCCTCCCCCCTCTTACATCAGGGTGCCCACCCCTCCTTACATCAGGGTCCCCATCCCCCCGTTACATCAGGGTCCCCATCCTCCCCCTTACATCAGGGTGCCCATCCTCCCCCCCTTACATCAGGGTCCCAATCCTCCCCCCTTACATCAGGGTCCCCATCCTCCCCCCTCTTACATCAGGGTGCCCACCCCTCCTTACATCAGGGTCCCCATCCTCCCCCCTTATTTCAGGGTCCCCATCCTCTCCCCTTTTACATCAGAGTCTCCATCCCCCCTCTTACATCAGGGTCCCCATCCTCCACCCTTACAACAGGGTACCCATCCTCCCCCCTTACATCAGGGTCCCCATCCTCCCCCTTACATCAGGGTCCCCATCCTCCTTCCCTTTCATCAGGGTCCCCATCCTCCTCCCTTACATCAGGGTCCACATCCCCCCTTACATCAAGGTCCCCATCCCCCCTTACATCAGGGTCCCTATCCCCCCCTTACATCAGGGTCCCCATCCTCCCCCCTTCCCCCCTTACATCAGGGTCCCCATCCTCCCCCCTCTTACATCAGGGTCCCCATCCTCCCCCTCTTACATCAGGGTCCCCATCCCCCCTCTTACATCAGGGTCCCCATCCTCCCCCCTCTTACATCAGGGTCCCCATCCTCCCCCTTACATCAGGGTCCCCATCCTCCCCCCTCTTACATCAGGGTGCCCACCCCTCCTTACATCAGGGTCCCCATCCCCCCGTTACATCAGGGTCCCCATCCTCCCCCTTACATCAGGGTGCCCATCCTCCCCCCTTACATCAGGGTCCCAATCCTCCCCCCTTACATCAGGTCCCCATCCTCCCCCCTCTTACATCAGGGTGCCCACCCCTCCTTACATCAGGGTCCCCATCCCCCCGTTACATCAGGGTCCCCATCCTCCCCCTTACATCAGGGTGCCCATCCTCCCCCCCTTACATCAGGGTCCCAATCCTCCCCCCTTACATCAGGGTCCCCATCCTCCCCCTCTTACATCAGGGTGCCCACCCCTCCTTACATCAGGGTCCCCATCCTCCCCCTTACATCAGGGTCCCCATCCTCCCCCTTACATCAGGGTCCTCATCCCCCCTTACATCAAGGTCCCCACCCCCCTTACATCAGGGTCCCTATACTCCCCCCTTTTACATCAGGGTCTCCATCCTCCCCTCCTCTTTCATCAGGGACCCCATCCCCCTTACATCAGGGTCCCTATCCTCCCCCCCTTTTACATAAGGGTCTCCATCCTCCCCCCCTCTTACATCAGGGGCCCCATCCCCCCTTACATCAGGGTCCCCATCCTCCCCCCTCTTACATCAGGGTCCCCATCCTCCCCCCTCTTACATCAGGGTCCCCATTCTCCCCCTCTTACATCAGGGTCCTCATTCCCCCTTTACATCAGGGTCCCCATCCTCCCCCTTTTACATCAGGGTCCCCGTCCTCCTCCCTCTTACATCAGGGTCCCCATTCTCCCCCCTCTTACATCAGGGTCCCCATCCTCCCCCTTACATCAGGGGCCCCATCCCCCCTTACATCAGGGTCCCCATCCTCCCCCCTCTTACATCAGGGTCCCCATCCTCCCCCCTCTTACATCAGGGTCCCCATTCTCCCCCTCTTACATCAGGGTCCTCATCCCCCCTTACATCAGGGTCCCCATCCTCCCCCTTTTACATCAGGGTCCCCATCCTCCTCCCTCTTACATCAGGGACCCCATTCTCCCCCTCTTACATCAGGGTCCCCATCCTCTCCCTTACATCAGGGTCCCCATCCTCCACCCTTACATCAGGGTCCCCACCCTCCCCCCTTACATCAGGGTCCCCATCCTCTCCCCTTTTACATCAGGGTCCCCACCCCCCCTCTTACTTCAGGGTCCCCATCCTCCACCCTTATATCAGAGTCCCCATTCTCCCCCTTACATCAGGGTCCCCATCCTCCCCCTTACATCAGGGTCCCCATCCTCCTCCCCTTTCATCAGGGTCCCCATCCTCCCCCCTTACATCAGGGTCCCCATCCCCCTTACATCAGGGTCCCCATCCCCCTTACATCAGGGACCCATCCCCCTTACATCAAGGTTCCCACCCCCCCTTACATCAGGGTCCCCATCCCCCCCTTACATCAGAGTCCCCACCCCCCCTTACATCAGGGTCCCCATCCTCCCCCCTCTTACATCAGGGTCCCCATCCTCCCCCTCTTACATCAGGGTCCACATCCCCCCTCTTACATCAGGGTCCCCATCCTCCCCCCTCTTACATCAGGGTCCCCATTCTCCCCCTTACATCAGGGTCACCATTCCTCCCCCTCTTACATCAGGGTCCCCATCCTCCCCCCTCTTACATCAGGGTCCCCATCCTCCCCCCTCTTACATCAGGGTCCCCATCCTCCCCCCTAACATCAGGGTCCCCATCCTCCTCCCTTACATCAGGGTCCCCATCTCCATTACATCAGGGTCCCTACCCCCCCTTTTACATCAGGGTCTCCATCCTCCCCACTCTTACATCAGGGTCCCCATCCCCCCTTACATCAGGGTCCCCATTCTCCCCCTCTTACATCAGGGTCCCCATCCCCCCTTACATCAGGGTCCCCATCCTCCCCCCTTTTACATCAGGGTCCCCATCCTCCTCCCTCTTACATCAGGGTCCCCATTCTCCCCCCTCTTACATCAGGGTCCCCATCTCCCCCTTACATTAGGGTCTCCATCCTCCACCCTTACATCAGGGTCCCCATCCTCCTTCCCTTTCATCAGGGTCCCCATCCTCCCCCTTACATCAGGGTCCCCATCCCCCCTTACATCAGGGTCCCCATCCCTCTTACATCAGGGTTCCCACCCCCCCTTACATCAGGGTCCCCATCCTCCCCCCCTTACATCAGGGTCCCCATCCCCCCTTACATCAGAGTCCCCATCCTCCCCCCTTACATCAGGGTCCCCATCCTCCCCCCTCTTACATCAGGGTCCCCATCCTCCCCCCTCTTACATCAGGGTCCCCATCCCCCCTCTTACATCAGGGTCCCCATCCTCCCCCCTCTTACATCAGGGTCCCCATCCTCCCCCTTACATAAGGGTTCCCATTCCTCCAACCTCTTACATCAGGGTCCCCATCCTCCACCCTCTTACATCAGGGTCCCCATCCTCCCTCCTCTTACATCAGGGTCCCCATCCTCCCCCCTCTTACATCAGGGTCCCCATCCCCCCTCTTACATCATTGTCCCCATCCACCTTAGATCAGGGTCCCCATCCCCCCTTACATCAGGGTCCCCATCCTCCCACCTCTTACATCAGGGTCCCCATCCTCCCCCTATTACATATCTTACATCAGGGTCCCCATCCTCCCCCCTCTTACATCTGGGTCCCCATCCTCCCCCCTCTTACATCTGAGTCCCCATTCTCCCCTCTCTTACATCAGGGTCCCCATCCCCCCGTTACATCAGGGTCCCCATCCCCCCTTACATCAGGGTCCCCATCCCCCCTTACATCAGGGTCCCCATCCTCCCCCCCTCTTACATCAGGGTCCCCATCTCCCCCCCCTCTTACATAAGGGTCCCCATCCTCCCCCTCTTACATCAGGGTCCCCATCCTCCCCCTCTTACATCAGGGTCCCCATCCTCCCCTTACATCAGGGTCCCCATCCTCCCCCCTTACATCAGGGTCCCCATCTCCCTCTTACATCAGGGTCCCTATCCTCCCCCCTTTTACATCAGGGTCCCCATCCTCCCCCCTCTTGCATCTGGGTCCCCATCCTCCCCCCTCTTACATCTGAGTCCCCATTCTCCCCTCTCTTACATCAGGGTCCCCATCCCCCTGTTACATCAGGGTCCCCATCCCCCCTTACATCAGGGTCCCCATCCCCCCTTACATCAGGGTCCCCATCCTCCCCCCCTCTTACATCAGGGTCCCCATCCTCACCCCCCCTCTTACATAAGGGTCCCCATCCTCCCCCTCTTACATCAGGGTCCCCATCCTCCCCCTCTTACATCAGGGTCCCCATCCTCCCCTTACATCAGGGTCCCCATCCTCCCCCCTTACATCAGGGTCCCCATCTCCCTCTTACATCAGGGTCCCTATCCTCCCCCCTTTTACATCAGGGTCCCCATTCCCCCCTCTTATATTAGGGTCCCCATTCTCCCTCCCTCTTACATCAGGGTCCCCATCCTCCCCCCCTTACATCAGGGTCCCCATCCTACCCCCCTTACATCAGGGTCCCCATCCCCCCTCCTACTTCAGGATCCCCATCCCCCCTCTTCCTTCGGGGTCCCATCCCCCTTTTACTTGAGGGTCCCCAACCCCCTTACATCAGGGTCCCCACCCCCTCTTACTTAAGGGACCCCATCCTGCCCCCTTACATCAGGGTCCTCATCCCCCCTTACATCAGGGTCCTCACCCCCCCTCTTACATCAGGGTCCCCATCCTCCCACCTCTTACATCAGGGTCCCCATTCCCCCCTCTTACATCAGGGTCCCCATCCTCCCACCTCTTACATCAAGGTCCCCATTCCCCCCCCTTACATCTCTTACATCAGGGTCCCCATCCTCCCACCTCTTACATCAGGGTCCCCATTCCCCCCCTTACATCAGGGTCCCCATCCTCCCCACCTCTTACATCAGGGTCCCCATCCCCCTCTTACATCAGGGTCCCCATCCCCCCTCTTACATCGGGCCCCCATCCTCCCACTTCAATACCGGGCACTTAGACACCTTTCTGCCCAGGCCAATTTTCAGCTTTCAGCGCTGTAGCAATTTGAATGACAATTGCGCGGTCATACAACACTGTACACAAACTATTTTTTATCACTTTGTTCCAACTAATAGAACTTTCTTTTGGTGGTATTTGATCACCTCTGCGGTTTTTATTTTTTGCGCAACAAATTAAAAAAGACCGGAAATTTTGAAAAAAAAAGTTTTTCTTTGTTTCTGTTAAAATTTTTTGTAAATACGGTAAGTATGTTTTCTTCTTCAATAACGGGCACTGATAAGGTGGCACTGATGGGCACTGATGATGGGCACTGATAAGTGGCACGGGCAGGAAGTGGTTAAAGAAACCCAAAGCTCACCAAAAGGTCACATGAAGAGGATCACTATAGTATGATATGTGGGACTTTATTATTAAATAAGGAAGGTAAAAAATGGACACAAAAGAATTCTAAAACGCACTTCCAATGTCAATGTTGTCAAAACAACTTCCCCTTGTCCTCCCCGTCCATCTCTTACTGCCTCCACCAAAACAAATGCTAATGGCTGCTGTTCTACACAGGTCCTTATTATTATGTGGCTTCACCCCAGGAGGTTAAAGTTGACTTTCCCTATGTAAATGTTTTCCTAATAATAATGGCCAATTGTAAAGCCCAAGACTTGCATGTACAACTGTCAATATGGCACAACAAAGCCCACAGATCACAAATGTTTCCTTTTGTAATAAGCTATTGATCAACTCACAGTAAATATCTAAGCTATTTGTTATAGCCAAGGCAGGGCCACTTTACAAACTCCATGAAATATATTGTAGTTACAGGACACCTGAGGCCGACTGGTAGTGTTACAGAGGCATCAGACATACCCTTGAAGATTGTCTATCTACTTGCTGATCAGACCTTTTCTGTTTACAGGTTTAAATCAGTATTTTTTGCTAGAAAATGACTTATAACCCCCAAATGTTTTCTCTCTCTCTCTCTCTCTCTCTCTCTCTCTCTATCTATCTATCTAGTTGCATAGTTACATAGTTACATAGTAGGTGAGGTTGAAAAAAGACACACGTCCATCAAGTCCAACCTATGTGTGTGATTATGTGTCAGTATTACATTACATATCCCTGTATGTTGCGGTCATTCAGGTGATTATCTAATAGTTTCTTGGAACTATCGATGCTCCCCGCTGAGACCACCGCCTGTGGAAGGGAATTCCACATCCTTGCCGCTCTTACAGTAAAGAACCCTCTACGTAGTTTAAGGTTAAACCTCTTTTCTTCTAATTGTAATGAGTGGCCACGAGTCTTATTAAACTCTCTTCTGCGAAAAAGTTTTATCCCTATTGTGGGGTCACCAGTACAGTATTTGTAAATTGAAATCATATCCCCTCTCAAGCGTCTATTCTCCAGAGAGAATAAGTTCAGCGCTCGCAACCTTTCCTCATAACTAAGATCCTCCAGACCCTTTATTAGCTTTGTTGCCCTTCTTTGTACTCGCTCCATTTCCAGTACATCCCTCCTGAGGACTGGTGCCCAGAACTGGACCGCATACTCCAGGTGTGGCCGGACCAGAGTCTTGTAGAGCGGGAGAATTATTGTTTTATCTCTGCAGTTGATCCCCCTTTTAATGCCAATATTCTGTTTGCTTTATTAGCAGCAGCTTGGCATTGCATGCCATTGCTGAGCCTATCATCTACTAGGACCCCCCGGTCCTTTTCCATCCTAGATTCCCCCAGAGGTTCTCCCCCCAGTGTATAGATTGCATTCATATTTTTGCCACCCAAATGCATTATTTTACATTTTTCTACATTGAACCTCATTTGCCATGTAGTCGCCCACCCCATTAATTTGTTCAGATCTTTTTGCAAGGTTTCCACATCCTGCGGAGAAGTTATTGCCCTGCTTAGCTTAGTATCGTCTGCAAATACAGAGATTGAACTGTTTATCCCATCCTCCAGGTCGTTTATGAACAAATTAAATAGGATTGGTCCCAGCACAGAACCCTGGGGGACCCCACTACCCACCCCTGACCATTCCGAGTACTCCCCATTTATCACCACCCTCTGAACACGCCCTTGTAGCCAGTTTTCAATCCATGTACTCACCCTATGGTCCATGCCAACGCACCTTATTTTGTACAGTAAACGTTTATGGGGAACTGTGTCAAATGCTTTTGCAAAATCCAGATACACCATATCTACGGACCTTCCTTTATCTAGATGGCAACTCACCTCCTCATAGAAGGTTAATAGATTGGTTTGGCAAGAACGATTCCTCATGAATCCATGCTGATTACTGCTAATGATATCATTCTTATTACTAAAATCTTGTATATAGTCCCTTATCATCCCCTCCAAGAGTTTACATACTATTGATGTTAGACTAACTGGTCTGTAATTCCCAGGGATGTTTTTTGGGCCCTTTTTAAATATTGGTGCTACATTGGCTTTTCTCCAATCAGCTGGTACCATTCCAGTCAATAGACTGTCTGTAAAAATTAGGAACAACGGTCTGGCAATCACCTGACTGAGTTCCCTAAGTACCCTCGGATGCAAGCCATCTGGTCCCGGTGATTTATTAATGTTAAGTTTCCCAAGTCTAATTTTAATTCCGTCTTCTGTTAACCATGTAGGTGCTTCCTGTGTTGTGTCATGAGGATAAACACTGCAGTTTTGGTTACTGAAGCCCCCCGATTCACTTGTGAAGACTGAGGAGAAGAATAAATTCAATACCTTTGCCATCTCCCCATCCTTTGTAACCAGATGTCCTTCCTCATTCTTTATGGGGCCAATATGGTCTGTCCTCCCTTTTTTACTGTTTACATACTTAAAGAATTTCTTGGGATTTTTTTTGCTCTCCTCCGCTATGTGTCTTTCATGTTCTATCTTAGCCATCCTAATTGCACCCTTACATTTCTTATTGCATTCTTTATAAATTCTGAATGCTATCTATCTATCTATCTATCTATCTATCTATCTATCTATCTATCTATCTATCTATCTATCTATCTATCTATCTATCTATCTATCTATCTATCTATCTATCTATCTATCTATCTCTTGGTTTGAGAGTAATTTGGTTTTTAGAGCGTTTTGCAAGACAAGCAAATTTTTTAAATAATTTGTGACTTGATATACAAGCGATGTCTTGATATACAAGTAGCGTCATGTCACAACCGAGTATAAAAGAGAAGAGAGGCGCCTCTAAGTGTAGCAATATGGTTACATTTAATGGAGGTATAACATTTAGCAACTCCCATGGTTGATGATTAACCACTTGCTTACTGGGCACTTAAAGGATCACTAAAGATTTTTTTTTAACCGCTTGCCGGCCGCCTAACGCAGATATTCTGCGGCAGAAGGGCTCGTACAGGCAAAATCACGTACCTGTACGTTCCCCTTTAAAAGGCGGTCGGCGGGCGCGCGGCAAGCTCCGTGAGTCGGGTCGCGGGTCCCGCGGACTTGATCGCCGCAGGGATACCCGCGATCGCCTCATGGGGAGGAAGAACGGGGAGATGCTGATGTAAACAGCATCTCCCCGTTCTGCCTAGTGACAGTGTCACTCGATCTCTGCTCCCTGTCATCAGAGCAGAGATCAGTGACGTCACACACACAGCCCACCCCCCCTGACAGTTAGTAATCACTCCCTAGTACTGATTTAACCCCTCCCCACCCCCTAGTGGTTAACCCCTTCACTGCCAGTGTCATTTACACAGGAATCAGTGCATTTTTATAGCACTGATTGCTGTATAAATGACAATGGTCCCAAAAATGTATCAAAAATGTCCGACGTGTCCGCCATAATGTCGCAGTCATGATAAAAATCACTGATCACCACCATTTAAAAAAAAAAAAATTAATAAAAATGCCAAAAAATTATGCCCTATTTTGTAAACGCTATAACTTTTGCGCAAACCGATCAATAATCGCTTATTGCTATTTTTTTTTTACCAAAAATATGTAGAAGAATACGTATCGGCCTAAACTGAGGGAAAAAATCATTTTTTTTATATATTTTTGGGGGATATTTATTATAGCAAAAAGTAAAAAATAATGCGTTTTTTTCAAAATTGTCGCTCTATTTTTGTTTATAGTGCAAAGAATAAAAACCGCAGAGGCGATCAAATACCACCAAAAGAAAGCTCTATTTGTGGGAAAAAAAGGACGTCAATTTTGTTTGGGAACCACGTCGCACGACCACGCAATTATCAGTTAAAGCGACGCAGTGCCGAATCGCGAAAAGTGCTCTGATCAGGAAGGGGGTAAATTCTTCCGGGGCTGAAGTGGTCAAATAACAAACATGTTATACTTACCTCCAATGTGCAGCTCGTTTTGCACTGAGTGGCCCCGAACCTGGTCTTCTGGGGTACCTCGGCGGCTGTCTCGGCTCCCCCCGCAAGGACTCAACACCTTCATGTGAGTTCCCTCGTATGGTGATGAGTGCTTGCGGGCGCGCTCCCGTGATACAGCCGGTGGCCATAGCCGCTCACTGTATCACTTGGACCCGCCCCCCTGCACACCGCTCATTGGATGTGATTGACAGCAGCGCGAGCCAATGGCTGCGCTGCTTTCAATCCATCCACTCTAACCAATCAATGGCCAGGCTGAGCGGCGAAGAGTATGTCGGGGGCGAGCGCGGGACTTTTGAGGGGTCAGGTAAGTAAAATGGGGGGCTGGGGGGGCCGGTATTGTCGGATGTTGTTTCACCTTAATGCATAGAATGCATTAAGGTGAAAACTTTTACCTTTACAACCCCTTTAAAACCCCCTTCCTGCCCAGACCAATTTTCAGCTTTCAGCGCTGATGCACTTTGAATGACAATTGCGCGGTCATACAACACTGTACCCAAATGAAATTTTTATCACTTTTTTCCCACAAATAGAGCTTTCTTTTGGTGGTATTTAATCACAGCTGGGATTTTTATTTTTTCCTCAACAAACAAAAAAACATTTTTGAAAAAAAAAATCATGTTTCATAGTTTGTAATAAAATTTTGCAAACAGGTAATTTTTCTCCTTCATTGATATGCGCTGATGAGGCAGCACTGGTGGGCACTGATAGGCTGCACTGATGGGCACTGATGGGCACAGATGAGGCGGCACTGATGGGGACAGAAAAGGAGGCACTGATGGCCACTGATTAAATGACACTGATGGGTGGCACGGATGGGTGGCACGGAAGGGTGGCACTGATGGGTGGCACTGATGGGCACTAATAGGTACCACTGATAGATGGCACTGACAGGTGGCACTGATAGGCACTGATGGACAATGATGGGCACTGATAGGTGGCACTGATGTGCAGCACTGTTGTTGAGGCACTGATTGTGGGAATTGATAATATGTGGCACTGTGGGCACTGATGGGTGGCACTGTGGGCACTGATTGGTGGCACTGGTAGGCAGCACTGTTGTCTACTGCTAGGTGGCACTGGCAGGGGGCACAGGTGGGCACTGAGGATCTGGCGGTAGCTCGCCCTGATCAGGACTGATGTCCCTCTCACAGCCACCGGTGATCGGCTTTATTATTTCTCCTCATGCTGTCAGCGCAAGGAGAAAAAATAGCCGATTTCCAGCTCTGCTGACATCACATGATCAGCTGTCATTGACTGACAGCTGATCACATGGTAAGGGGTCGGAATTGACCCCTTACTCTGATCTGTGGTCCAGCGAGTCTCATAGACTCGCTGATCACAGAGCGCCCCACGCACCCTGCAGGGGGTGCGCAGGCCGCTCGGGCACGGGAGGATGTCAATAGATGTACTCCCAGCAAAGCAGGTCCACGCTGTAGGCGTCATTCAGCTATAGCGTGGATCTGAAGTAGTTAAAATGGACACATCTAAGTATGCGGTCCTCCAGGGTAAAGATGTCCACATAGACCATCCTCCGCACCACCATCAACGTCATCCCTTCCACTTCCATCCCTTCCGCCAATTGCAGACTGACAACGGTGAGAGCCGGTGGTGCAGAGGACAGTCTATGTGGACAGCTTTACCCCGGATGTCTGCATACTTAGATGTGCCGGTTTTAATCATCAACCATGTGAGTTTCTAAATGTTGGACCTTCATTAAATATAACCATATTGCTACACTTAGAGGCGCCTCTCTTCTCTTTTATACTCTGGAGCTCCTGATGGATTTTGCTTCTAATCCCCTTTGTGGAGGCTTCCATTAGTGGATGGACATTTTATGGTTATACAACCTATCACATTGCTAGAATCTTTTTATATGGACTATAAACTGAAGGACTTATGAATAAATGGTTGTGGAACGAATCATCTGAGTTTCCAATTATTTCTTATGGAGAAATTCACTTTGATATACAAGTGCTTTGGATTACAAGCATTTTTCAGGAACGAATTATGCTTGCAATCCAAGGTTTTACTGTGTATATATGTGTATATATATATATATATATATATATATATATATATATATATATATATAGTAGAGACTCTAGGGAATAAAATGGCGATCATTGCAATTTTTATGTTACACAGTATTTGCGCAGCATTTTTTCAAACGCATTAAAAAAAAATGAATAAAAAAACAAAATATATACCCCAATTTTTTTTGCAAAATATGAAAGATGATGTTACGCCGAGTAAATAGATAACTAACATGTCACATGTCAAAATGTCACATGTCAAAATTGCGCACGCTTGTGGAATGGCAACAAGCTATGGTACTTAGAAATCTCCATAGGCAACGCTTTCTTTTTTTTTTACAGCTTACCTGCTTAGAGCTACAGAGGTGGTCTAGCACTAGAAGTATTGCTCTTGCTCTAATGTTCGCCGGGATACCTCACATGTGTGGTGTGAACACCGTTTACATATGCCTGCGCAACCCATAAATGCGTTTGCTTCTGCGAGCAAGCACAGAGGGATAGGGGCACTTTCAATTTTTTTTTTTTTTTACTTATTTATTTTATTTTTTATTTTTGATCAATTTTATTCCTATTACAAGGAATGTAAACATCACAAACATAAGCACCTTGTAATAGAAATAAGGGATGACAGATCCTCTTTTTAGAGAGCTCTGGGGTCAAAAAGACCCCAAAACACTCCTTTACCTTAAAAGCAAAAGATCAAAACATTTATTTCTATATTTGATCTTTTGCTTTAAAAAAAAAAATTGTTTACACCCTCGATCGGAAGTGACGTCATGGTGTTGTTCTGGTCCTCCAAGGCCATAGACTCGATCAAAGACGAACTGGTCTTGGTTTGCCTCTGTGACAATCCGGCTGCCCTGTCAGATAGATTCTCGGGTTCCCTGGTGAAAACAGTAAACCCAAGAAACACCGGGGATCGGCGGGGTGGGGGAGATGTCCCTTCTGAAAGCAATCCAGTGGCTAATGAGCCCCTCTGAGCTCTTTCATGAGAAAGCCAGCCACAGGCTGAAAAAAAAAACAAGGTTATGGCTGATAACTTCAGCCATAACCTCATAACCTTGGTAAACCTCTTGCAAACTGCAACATATATATATGTATTGCGGGTGTCAAGTGGTTATGGTCCAACCTGAATTGGGTTGAACATTAATAGAGCAGCGGTTACATGCAACATGCAAAACGCCCGTGCTAGAGCGTCACTCTATTCAAAATCCATCATAAGTTCACTGCAGCAAGCTTTGTCAGTGATAGTAGAAGTCCATCATGGGAGTTTTGCTTCCCCTTACCATACGCCATGGATGTATGCCAGATTCTCACTGGAATCACTGCATCAATGGAAGAGTGAGCAGCACATCCACTAGACTGGTGGCATCTCACAATGGCGGCAGGTGGGCCAATGACTTCCAGGTCAGAATTTCATCCACTGATTGGTGGACTTGGTCAGAACTCCAAAGTTTTAGAGTTCTCACCAGAGCCAGAGACCACAAGGAAATCATCCAATGGAGATGAATGTTTCTGTGACAACATCATAAGATTGATTTTCCCTTTATTCTGTGGAGATCTTCTCTCACATCCTGTTGCATTTCCAGGACAGAAAGTGAAGAGAAATTTCTCCAAAGGGATAAAGGTTATGGACTGGCCAAGCATGTCTCCAGACCTAAACCCTATTGATTATCTGTGGGGCATCCTCAAACGGAAGGTGGAGGAGCGCAAGGTCTCTAACATCCACCAGCTCTGTGATGTCATCATGGAGGAGTGGAAGAGGACTCCAGTGGCAATCTGTGAAGCTCTGGGGAACTCCATGCCCATAAATTGCAGGAAAATAATGGGGGCCACACAAAATATTGACACTTTGGGCCCAATTTGGACATTTTCACTTACGGGTGTAGTCACTTTTGTTGCCAGCGGTTTAGACATTAATGGCTGTGTGTTGAGTTATTTTGAGGGGACAGCAAATTTACACTGTTATACAAGCTGTACACTCACTACTTTACATTGTAGCAAAGTGTCATTTCTTCAGTGTTGTCACATGAAAAGAAGAGGAAAATATTTACAAAAATGTGAGGGGTGTACTGACTTTTGTCAGATACTGTATATGACGTCTCCCAGTCTCACCGTGCTCATGCGCCCATGGGGTGCACCGATCGGACACTGCCTGGGACACAGTGCGACCCTGATCTTGGTAGAGAGCCAATGATGCGGCTCTTTACCCATGTGATCAGCTGTGTCCAATCACAGCTGATCACATGTAAACAAGGAAATGCCGGTAATCGGCTCTCCTCACGTCACACTGACAGAGTATGTGAAGAGGAGAGCCGATCAGCGGCATCTCCTCACAAGGGAGATCTGTACAGATAATCCAGGCACTGATCATCAGTGCAGCCCCAACTGTGCCCAGCAGTGAGGCCAGTCAGTGCCCAGAAGTTATGCCAATTTGTACCCTATAGTCATGCCAATCTGTGCTCATTAGTGATGAAAGTCAGTGCTGCCTTTCAGTGCCCATCAGTGTCACCTATCCGTGTCGCATATTAGTGCCCATCAGTGCGGCATATTAGTGCCCCGTCATCAGTGCCCATCAGTGTCACCTATCCGTGCCGCATATTAGTGCCCATCAGTGCGGCATATTAGTGCCCCATCATCAGTGCCCATCAGTGCCCCCTCATCAGTGCCCATTAGTACAGCCTCATCGGAGAAAAATTACTTATTTACAAAAAACTAAAAACTTTTTTTTTTTTTTTTTTAAATTGGTCTTTTTTTTTAGCAAAAAATAAAAACCCCAGCGGTGATTAAATACCACCAAAAGAAAGCTCTATTTGTGTGAAAAAAAATATAAAAATGTCATTTGGGTACAGGGTAGCATGACCGCGTAATTGTCATTCAAAGTGTGACAGTGCTGAAAGCTAAAAATTGGCCTTGGCAGGAAAGTGCCCGGTATTGAAGCGGTTAACCCTTCCCTACTTTATCCAAAAACACTTTAAAATATGGACCATGCATATGTAACATTTTTTATAATATGTTACTGATGTCATGATTCGACATTCTTCCAAATTCATTATTTTCACTTCCAGTCAGAGAAAAGTTAAAGCACATTTTCTGTGCGAGAGGGACAGTCCATGGGCAATTTTTATCATTAAACACGGGGAGTGGTGGCCCTGAAACGCGTTGCCACCCACCCATCCCTGTGATGTCTCTCTAATGGTTAAGAGGTTCTGGTTTGTTCCTCTAAAAAAGGGGGTTTTGGATACCTCCCAACTTTTTGAAATGAGAACGAGGGAAAAATGAGGAGGAAGGAGGGACAGAGGGACAAATCAGGGTCCTCAAAATCCGGGACAGTCCCTCAAAATCTGGGACAGTTGGGAGTTATGTGTTTGGAATGCTGTTACATCTATATCCACATGCTGCTACAAAATGTCATGGATGACTTATGAAATTCAAACAGCATGGCTGGTGGCTGGCCTGTGTCTTTTCACACCAGATTTGGGTTCCCGGTTCTCATTATTATCACAAATTCTTCATCGGTTGGAATATTCTGATTAGAACATAAATACTATACTTCAGTTGGGATTGTTCATCTTTACTTTTCCTATAACTGATAATAAGAATGACATTATGAATCACTTCGCTCACATAAAAGGAAGGAGAAGGTCAATGATTGGATATGGAAACACTTTAACCACTAGACATCCGCGCTATGGCCGAATGACGGCCACAGCGCGGACCTACATTCCCGGGAGGCCGTCATATGACGGCCTCCCCTGTGCACGCTCCCTGCGCGCGCCCTGCAGGGCGCGCGCCGGGCGCGGTGTGATCACCGAGTCACTGAGACTCGGCTGATCACCGATCTGAGTAAGGGGCCGGTCCCGGCCCCTTACCATGTGATCAGCTGTCAGCCAATGACAGCTGATCACATGATGTAAACAGGAAGATCGGTAATCGTTTTTTTTTTTACTCGCGCTGACAGCGCGAGTAGAGAAAAAAGCCGATCACCGGCTCAGATGCCAGGGACATCGGTCCCAAAGAGGAAGCACAAAAAATTCCTCATAAGTGCCACCCAAAAGTGCCACCTAACAGTGCCACCTAGCAGTGCCCACAGTGCCACCTAGCAGTGCCCACAGTGCCACCTAGCAGTGCCCACAGTGCCACCTATCAATGCCAACAAGTGCCACCTATCAATGCTCACAAGTGCCACCTACCAATGCCCACCTGTAGTGCCAATCAGTGCCACCTGTCAGTGCTGCCCATCACTGCCACCCATCAGTGCCCATCACTGCCACCCATCAGTGCCCATCACTGCCACCTATCAGTGCCCATCACTGCCGCCTCATCAACGTACATCAATGAAGGAGAAAAATTACCCGTTAAAAATTTTTTATAACAAAATATAAAAAAAAATAAATTTTTTTTTAAAAAAAATTCTGGTTTTTACATTTTTTGTTTTCAAAATATTTATTAGATTTTTCAAAAATGAAGACATATATCGTACATTCGCTGAGTCATATATGCACATTGGTCATAACACATACAGTTAGATGGTTTTTACATTTTTTTAACAAAAAGTAAAAACCGCAGAGGTGATCAAATACCACCAAAAGAAAGCTCTATTTGTGGGAAAAAAATGATAAAAAATTCATTTGGGTACAGCGTTGTATGACCGCGCAATTGTCATTCAAAATGCGTTAGCGCTGAAAGCTAAAAATTGGTCTGGATAGGAGGGGGGTTTAAGTGCCCGGTAAGCAAGTGGTTAAAACAATGTCGGGATGAAGCACTTCTCAGTGCAGGGTTAGGTGGGATATAATCTAATTTCATATCAAGTAGAGAAAGTTTTATGTTTTAAGACAAAGGCATTTGACAGATATTACTTAAAGCCACGCCTTAGACTGGGGCGCCTGCAGACTGAAAATACTTTCCAAAGGCGAATTGGCTATAAAAAAGCTTGAGAAACACTGGAACTAAGATTGCTGTGTATGTGGAGCTGATGGAAAGAATATTCTACCTTGTGCAATGGTACCATCTAGTGGGCAAAATTGATATTGCAAAACTCCAGCCTTCATGCTGCCATGATTTTGCTAAAACTTTATTTCTCAACCAGGGAACCCCCAGAGGCTCCAATGTAAGGGGACACTTCTACACTAACTACCAATGTAAGGGGTCACTTCTACACTGACCACCAAAGTAAGGGGTCACTTCTACACTGACCAACAATGTAAGGGGACACTTCTAAACTGACCACCAATGTAAGGGGACACTTCTAAACTGACCACCAATGTAAGGGGACACTTCTAAACTGACCACCAATGTAAGGGGACACTTCTAAACTGACCACCAATGTAAGGGAACACTTCTAAACTGACCACCAATGTAAGGGGACACTTCTAAACTGACCACCAATGTAAGGGGACACTTCTACACTGACCACCAATGTAAGGGGACACCTCTACAGTGACCACCAATGTAAGGGGACACCTCTATACTGACCATCAATGTAAGCGGTCACTTCTACACTAACCACCAATGTAAGGGGGCACTTCTACACTGATCACCAATATAAGGGGTCACCCCCCCATGACCATCAATGTAGGGGTCACCTCTACACTGACCACCAATATACACTTCTACCCCTGGGGAGACATGTATGGGATGTCCACCAGGGAAGATTTCCGGATATAACAATTCTGATACTTGACCGGATCCACCCCAGTACAAGGGGTGGGGACCAGGACAATATCCTCCCTCAAAGGGAGACCAAGTGGATAGTGTTTTACGTGCCATTCATCCACCCGGGTTAAACGATTCAGCCAGTTATGGCCCATTCCTGGAAGGGTTCATATCGGGACTATGGGATGGACTCAGCTAATCCCATTGACCACTAATGGGATTGAGCAGACTTCATCCTTTAGGGAATCTGAATGAACATCGGCAGAGAGATATTCACACTATCCGCTATGTATGAGTGGTCACATTTACTGTGCATTTCATGATCTGTAATGTTCCAATGAGAGGTCAATCTGTCATATCTATTCTTTGGTTACAGCCTTGCTCTGTATATATATATTTTTTTTGTGAAGAGTAGATTAACATTAATATTTTGTTTTATTTTATATGTTCATTTCCTTGCTGTTGCTGTATCTTCTTGTTGGTCTGTGATCTTCCATTTTATTGGGTTGATGCAATCCCGATAGGAATGTACCCGATACCATGAACCGGCTTTTTTCCATTGGGTTATGGTGAATGGTGCAGTATTCTATATAAGCACAAGATGGCGAATGAAGCAATGGATTATACAATGTTGTTTCGGAGCAGTCTAAATTTCACCCCAGGAGTTGCTAGGAGGTGTCCTAATATAACCACAAACCGATCGTGTTTCATTGGCCGGTGCCATTGTTGACTGGCCCCTCCCCTACTATCCTATTAGACCAGGCTTGCTGCCTGTGGAACGCATGGCCACGACCCCGCTAGTCAGAGTGGGTGTGCCGTGCAATCAGCCAATGCATTTACCAGCTATCGCGCATGTGCGTACTAGTATCAGTATTGGGACCGATACCGAGTATTTGCAGGAGTACTTGTGCAGTTGCTCCCGATGCTTCACCCGATACCTGGACACTCAGAAACAATCGATGCAGTGGTGAGGGAAGTTATAATCACTGATCTCCCTGTGTGGCTTTCAATAAAGCAGCTGAAAGCCGCGGAGGGGAGAGGAGGAGAAGCACAGGGAGATCGGTGATTGTAACTTCTGCCCCGCACCGATTGTTCCTGAGTGTCCCCTGTATCCCCCTCCACCCCCCCCGTCCCCCTCCGCTCCCCCTTCGTGCGCTCCTCTGTGTTAATCTCCGGTCCCCCTCTATGCGCTCCTCCTCCTCCGTGTTCTCCTCTGGTCCCCCCCTCCTCCAGTCCCCCCCTCCTCCAGTCCCCCTCCATGCACTACTCCTCCTCAGTGTTCTCCTCTGGTCCCCCCTCATCCTCCTCTGGTCCCCCTCCATGTGCTACTCCTCCTCCGTATTCTCCTCTGGTCCCCCTGGTCCTCCTCCACCCCCCTGCCAGATCTTTCAGGATGGAGAGCGGAGGAAGGAGCCGGTAATTTACCAGCTCCTTCCTTTTCTGAACGCACAGAGTCAGTGATTACTGACTCTGCACATTCATAATAAATGAGCATCGTAAACTGTGTTTATGATGCTTCCGTTTATGAATGGAGAGGAGCCTTTGTCTCCTTTTCATTCGTCTTCAGTGCAGATGAGGCTGCTGAGAAAGGGACTTGGAAATCTGTGTCCTCAGTCCCTTTCCATGTCTTAAAGGGGAGATGTCAGGGGTTTGTTTAGACCCCTCATATCTCACCAAAGCCCCCTATATCACCCAACAGGGTTGAATAAAAAAAAACATTGTAAAAAATATTCTAACGTAAAATTGTAAATATAATAATTTATAAAATAAACACTGCCACTGATTGTCCACTCTCCCCCTGACAGAAACCATGAAATCAGGCTGAGACAGAAGTACAGTTAAATCACACTTGTTTAATAATAAAAGTAAAAAGAACAAACGTAGTTAAAACATAGCCAGAGTTCAGTAACCGGAACAGATAGTCAGCCAAGCCAGAAGTCAGGGATCAATGTAGTGGAACAGCAAACAGGATCTGGAGCCAGAAGGGATGTCAGCAAAGCCAGTCTTTAAACAGGAACGCAGGAGTTTCTTGTGATGTGTCACTAAGGCGAAAGCAGAGCTCCTCTGGACTGGACGGCTTAAGTAGGCAGGACTGACGAGCAGGATATCATCAACAACAGCTGAGTAACTGTGGAGAGATAGGAGCTGGCAATTAGCCGACAGCTGAGCGGCCAGCTCAGAGAAGGAAGGGCTGAGCCCAGCCCTGACCCCCCCTCCAAAAAGAAAGAAAGCATTGTAAAATTATATATATAAATATATATTATCTCACAGAAGTGAGTACATCCCTCACATTTTTGTAATTTTTTTTCTATCTTTTCATGTGACAACACTGAAGAAATGACACTTTGCTACAATGTAAAGTAGTGAGTGTACAGCTTGTATAATAGTGTAAATTTGCTGTCCCCTCCAAATAACTCAACACACAGCCATTGGCTAAACCGCTGCAACAAAATTGAGTACACCCCTAAGTGAAAATGTCCAAATTGGGTCCAATTGGCCATTTTCCCTCCCCGGTGTCATGTGACTCGTCTCAGGTGAGAATGGGGAGAAGGTTTGTTAAGTTTGGTGTTCTCGCTCTCACTCTCTCATACTGGTCACTGGAAGTTCACCATGGCACCTTATGGCAAAGAACTCTCTGGGGATCTGAAAAAAAGAATTGTTGCTCTACATAAAGATGGCCTAGGCTATAAGAAGATTGCCAAGACCCTGAAACTGAGCTGCAGCAAGGTGGCCAAGACCATACAGCGGTTTAACAGGACAGATTCCACTGAGAACAGGCCTCGCCATGGCCGACCAACAAAGTTGAGTGCACGTGCTCAGCGTCATATCCAGAGGTTGTCTTTGGGAAATAGACATATGAGTGCTGCCAGCATTGCTGCAGAGGTTGAAGGGGTGGGGGGTCAGCCTGTCAGTGCTCAGACCATACGCCGCACACTGCATCAAACTGGTCTGCATGGCTGTCATCCCAGAAGGAAGCCTCCTCTAAAGATGATGCACAATAAAGCCCACAAACAGTTTGCTGAAGACAAGCAGACTAAGGACATGGATTACTGGAACCATGTCCTGTGGTCTGATGAGACCAAGATAAACTTATTTGGTTCAGATGGTGACAAGCGTGTGTGGCAGCAACCAGGTGAGGAGTACAAAGACAAGTCCGTCTTGTCTACAGTCAAGCATGGTGGTGGGAGTGTCATGGTCTGGTTCTGCATGAGTGCTGCCGGCACTGGGGAGCTACAGATCATTGAGGGAACCATGAATGCCAACATGTACTGTGAAATACTTAAGCAGAGCATGATCCCCTCCCCTCAGAGACTGGGCCGCAGGGCAGTATTCCAACATGATAACGACCCCAAACACACCTCCAAGACCACCACTGCCTTGCTAATGAAGCTGACGGAAAAGGTGATGGACTGGCCAAGCATGTCTCCAGACCTAAACCCTATTGAGCATCTGTGGGACATCCTCAAACGGAAGGTGGAGGAGCGCAAGGTCTCTAACATCCACCAGCTCTGTGATGTCGTCATGGAGGAGGGGAAGTGGACTCCAGTGGTAACCTGTGAAGCTCTGGTGAACTCAATGCCCAAGAGGGTTAAGGCACATAGTTGCCAACATTGTGAAAAAAAATGTGGGACATTTTTGTGGCTGTAGGCGGAGCCGTACAATAATTAGGGGGCGGGCATTCGTTTGTAGGCGTGGTCTAGGGAAAATAAACAAGTGCGGCGCGCAAAGCAAAAAATGGGCGTGGTTTACGCGAAATAGTGGGCATGGCTTAAATGGAGGTGGCTCAAGGGGGTGTGGTTAGAGTCTGAGATGAATGAGGGATGGAGAGGAAAAGGGGGAGAGAGGCAAAGGGGGAGAGAGGGAGAGGGGGAAAGGGGGAGAGGGGGAAAGGGGGAAAAAGGGGGAAAGGGGGGAAAAGGGGAGAGGGAAATGACGGGACAGCAGCCCCACATCCTACACAATAAAAATATGTGTATTCTAGAAAGTTTAACAATCAGCAGATAAAGATACTCCAAACACCTGGTGTTAGCACTTTAATCATCCCGTCACCATGATTTTTATGGTGTTAGGATGATTGAAGTGCATTATTTCTATTATTACATTGTAATATAAAATGAAATCATTCAACTCACCATAATGCAGAATCATTGGGATCCCTGAGCGTGTCACTAGCCATGTCACCTGCCACCAGCCATCCGTCCTTGCATCAGGTGTCCCAGCAGAGTCCATCCTTGCATCAGGTGTCCCCGGCAGAGCTCCCCCTCACATCAGGTGTCCCCGGCAGAGCCCCCCTCACATCAGGTGCCCCCGGCAGAGCCCCCCTCACATCAGGTGTCCCCGGCAGAGCCCCCCCTCACATCAGGTGTCCCCAGCAGAGCCCCACTTCACATCAGGTGTCCCCAGTGGAGCTCCCCCTCACATCAGATTCCCACAGCGGTGCGCCCCCCCTACCTGAGGCTCAGAGGTGTCCTAGTAGACAGACTGTCGATCAGCCACATGGCTAGAACCCCCGCCCCTTTCCATAACAGACTTGCAGCGGGGTGGGGGTAGGCGGGGCGAGACGGAGCAGGGCGGAGGGTGGGCGGCGACGCAGGAGCTCCGTCTAACCACCCCCCAGCCATCTTCCTGATCTTCGTTAAAATGGCGGCCGGCAGAGACAATGTCTCCGCTGGCCGCGGACCTCTAGCGGTGGCGGCGGAGAAAATCCTTGAAAAAACGGATTTCTCGGGACATTTACCACAAATTTGGGAATGGTGTCTAAGTCCCGGGAATGTCCCGGGAAATCCGGGACAGTTGGCAACTATGAAAGCCTGGCTTAGTGCATAACACTACTCACCAGGCACATCAGTCACCTGCCTCCAGATGAGCTTGAGGAGGAGAAACAGATCGTCCGAATGACAAAAAACAAACCCAAGATGGAGGGGTGTGGCCATCACAGGAGGGGTGGGGCCGGCACAGGTCCATTGCGGGGAAGGGAAATCCCCACTGACAGCTGAAATTTCATCGTTTTTAATGATGCTGCGGACCCGCTCCTTAACCGATAATTGCCTGCAATCTTTTGTATACATTTCATCTAACAGCTGAGGAATCCTGCTGACAGATGAAAGAACCAAACCTGAAGGTATCGGCGCATTTGCACGAGTACTGTTACTCGTACAAATGCCTAAAGTGGTTGGAAACCCTTTACAAACACTTTATGCTACAGGTAAGCCTATAATAAGACTTACCCGTAGCTACCCAGGATATCTCCTAAACCTGAATGGTATATAGGAGATATCCCCTGTATCTACAAGTGCTGATGTCATCGGCACATGTGCACTGGTGCAAACAAGCATGCGTGGGAGTGACTAGGACGGCTGCGGGGGCTTCGATCGGAGGCATGCTACGCATACTAGCTCATTATGCCCTTGTCTTGCAGGGTTTTTTTTCTCGTTTTTAATTAGGGTTTATAACCAACTTTAATATTGGCACCGATATCAGTACATCCCTACCACATACCATAATTTAGCCAAAAAATAAATAATGGCACCCCCCAACCAAAAAAAAAATGTAAATAAAAAATAAAGAAACAGGCCCCACCTCAGCCTCACCTCATGTGTCCCCATCCTGTCCACCTACTGCCGCTTCCCATCAACCACCCCCCCCCAAAAAAAAAAAAAAAACACAAAACAAAAAAAAACACAAAACAAAAAAAAAAGGAGGGGATCCACCTTCAGCCACCCAACCCCATAAAGGCCACCCACTGCCGCTTCCTATTACCGCCCCCCAGCCCCTAATTTTTTTAAATACACAAAAATCTAGGGGGTGGGGGGCGGTAATAGGAAGCGGCAGTGGGTGGCCTTTATGGTGATGGATGGCTGAAGGTGGACCCCCTCCTTTTTTTCACATTTTGGGTGGGTGTGATTAAAAGCAACAGTGAGCACGGCCTTGATGGAATTTTTTTTGGGGTGGGTTTTTTTTTTTAAAAGCGGTGGGCCAGCTTAGAAATTGTTTAAAAAAAATAAAAATTAGGGGGTGGGGGGCGGTAATAGGAAGCGGCAGTGGGTGGCCTTTATGGGGTTGGATGGCTGAAGGTGGACCCCCTCCTTTTTTCAAATTTTTGAGTGGTGTTATAGGAAGCGACAGTGAGCACGGCCTTGATGGGGGGGAGGGGGGTAGATGGGAAGTGGCGGTGGGTGACCCTGTTCATTTTTTAAATACACAAAAATCTACCTGGGCCACCATCAGCTATTTGTCACCATACGGGGGTCACCCACTGCCACTTCCTATCTCCCCACCCAAAATAAATCCCACCCATCAAGGCTGTGCTCACTGTCGCTTCCTATCACACCCCCCACCCCCAAAAACTGAACTCGTTGTGCCCCCACCCCCCAAAAAAAACCAAACAAAATAAAACCACCACACAATTGCTGTAACAACCCCCCCCCAAAAAAAACACAATTGCTGTAACAACCCCCCCAAAAAAACACCACATAATTGCTGCAACAACCCCCCCAAAAAAATAAAACAAACACACAATTGCTGTAACAACCCCCCCCAAAAAAAACACCACACAATTGCTGTAACAACCCCGCCCCCCCCAAAAAAAACAACCACACAATTGCTGTAACAACCCCCCCCAAAAAAAACACCACACAATTGCTGTAACAAACCCGCCCCCCCAAAAAAAAACAACCACACAATTGCTGTAACAACCCCCCCTAAAAAAAAACACACACACAATTGCTGTAACAACCCCCCCAAAAAAACACACATCACGCAATTGCTGTAACAACCCCCCCAAAAAAATAAACACACACAATTTCTGTAACAACCCCCCCAAAAAAACACACATCACGCAATTGCTGTAACAATCCCCCCCCCCAAAAAAACACACACAATTGCTGTAACAACCCCCCCAAAAAAATAAACACACACAATTTTTGTAACAACCCCCCCAAAAAAACACACATCACGCAATTGCTGTAACAATCCCCCCCCCCAAAAAAAAAAAACACACACAATTGCTGTAACAACCCCCCCCAAAAAAAACACACACAATTGCTGTAACAACCCCCCCCAAAAAAACCACACACCACACAATTGCTGTAACAATCCCCCCCTCAAAAGGGAGAATTTTTTTACCCCCCTCAGAAGCTGGGAACACTTTGCCTTACCGTTCTGTCAGTTCGCTCCCCGATGTGGCGCCAAGTGAAGTGGTGGTCGCGGCCTTGGGCTCCCCGGACCTTTCAATTTCTCCTCCTAGGCTGAGCGTGAAGCGGCTAACAGGAGGAGGCGAACCTCCTCCGAGTGAGTCCTGGCAGGCTGCTGACACAGCCACAGGCAGGCAGCACAGGCGCAGTCAGGGTACACAAGCGGCGCGGCACATCTTCCCCCATCAGTCCATGTGCTCCAACTGCGCGGGTCTTTGGGCGGGCTGGCGTGGTAATTTAAGTAGCCACGCCCCCGCTTGCCATACTAACTTGGCAAATCAAGACAGGCAGAAGGAGCAGGTGTCCTCCTTGTCCAATAGAGGACAAGGAGGACAAAATGAGGCAGGGGGAGGATACCGAGGCTGTGGCGATGCTTATTAACACTTTATTGCCAAAAAAAATTTACGATCCTCCGGGACAAGCTCGGAAATTCGGGACAAATTGCGGGAAATAAAAAAAATTGGGACGAGGCTTCAGAATTTGTGCATGTCCCGGGAAATTCGGGACTATTGGCAAGTATGAAGGCAGTGCTGGAAAATATTGGTGGCTGCACAAAATATTGACACTTTGGGCCCAATTTGGACATTTTGACTTAGGGGTGTACTTACTTTTGTTGCCAGCGGTTTAGACATTAATGGCTGTGTGTTGAGTTATTTTGAGGGGACAGCAAATTTACACTGTTATACAAGCTGTACACTCACTACTTTACATTGTAGCAAAGTGTCATTTCTTCAGTGTTGTCACATGAAAAGATAGAAGAAAATATTTACAAAAATGTGAGGGTTGTACTCACTTTTGTGAGATACTGTGTGTGTGTGTGTATATATATTTATATACCGTATTTATCGACGTATAACACACACTTTTTTCCCCTTAAAATCAGGGGAAAATCGTGGGTGCGTGTTATACACCGATCCCCGCTAATTATGATCGATCAGAGCGATCACTGCGATCACCACCGACATAAACATAGCATGTAGATTTAAATATGGCGCCGCCGAGATCACAGTGACTGGGCGGAGCCGAGATACACACAGCCGAGTGTACTCGGCTGTTCTCGGCGCCGCTCACAGTTACGCCCATTCCCGCCATTGGACCTGTATTATGTCCATCATAGGATGGGACTGTGCATGACTGTGAGCAGCGCCGAGAAGAGCCGAGTACACTCAGCTATGTGTATCTCGGCTCCGCCCAGTCACTGTGATCTCGGCGGCGCTCGTTTAGCTACGCCGAGTCCCTGCGAACTTTGCGGTGCCATATTTAAATCTACACGCTATGTGTATGTCGGCGGCGATCTGTCCAAGCCTGTAATGGACACTGGGGGCAAGGCTGAAATGACAAGGCTGCACTGACCACTGGGGCAAGGCTGCACTGGGGCAAAGCTGCACTGACAAGGCTGCACTGACAAGGCTGCACTGGGGCAAAGCTGCACTGACAAGGCTGCACTGGGACAAAACTGCACTGACAAGGCTGCACTGGGGCAAAGCTGCACTGACAAGGCTGCACTGGGACAAAACTGCACTGACAAGGCTGCACTGGGACAAAGCTGCACTGACAAGGCTGCACTGGGGCAAAGCTGCACTGACAAGGCTGCAATGGACACTGGGGCAAGGCTGCACTGACACTGAAAAGGCTGCAATGACACTGACGAGGCTGCAGATGGACACGATAAGGCTGCATTGATGGGCATTTTAATGTAAGTTTTTTTTCCTTAAAATTCCCTCCTAAACTTGGGGTGCGTGTTATACGCTGATAAATACGGTATATTGTAAAAATATAAATTGTAAAAAAATAATCGGTATCGGCGAGTACATATTGGTACTTGTACTCGGTCTTGAAAAAAGTGGTATCGGGACAACCCTAGTATGCATAGTTTAAAATATACTGTACATTAACATAGGCGCTTTGCTAAATTATGCTATCAGAGTGTTCCTTTGTAGGGATGAGCCGAATACCCCCCTGTTCAGAATATGTGAACAGGCAAAAAATTTGTTCGAACACACGAACACCGTTAAAGTCTATGGGACACGAACATGAATAATCAAAAGTGCTAATTTTAAAGGCTTTTATGCAAGTTATTGTCATAAAAAGTGTTTGGGGACCTGGGTCCTGCCCCAGGGGACATGGATCAATGCGAAAAAAAGTTTTAAAAACGGACATTTTTTTCAGGAGCAGTGATTTTAATAATGCTTAAAGTCAAACAATAAAAGTGTAATATCCCTTTAAATTTCGTATCTGGGGGGTGTCTATAGTATGCCTGTAAAGGGGCGCATGTTTCCCGTGTTTAGAACAGTCTGACAGCAAAATGACATTTCAAAGAAAAAAAGTCATTTAAAACTACTCGCGGCTATTGCATTGCCGTTCCGACAATACACATAAAAGTTCATTGATAAAAACGGCATGGGAATTCCCCACAGGGGAACCCCGAAACAAAATTAAAAAAAACGTAGGGGGTCCCCCTAAATTCCATACCAGGCCCCTCAGGTCTGGTATGGATTTTAAGGGGAACCCCGCGCCAAAATTTTTAAAAAAATGGTGTGGGGTCCCCCCAAAAATCCATACCAGACCCTTATCCGAGCACGCAACCTGGCAGGAAAAGAGGGGGGATGAGAGAGTGCCCCCCTCCTGAACCGTACCAGGCCAATTCCCCTTAACATTGGGAGGGTGCTTTGGGGTAGCCCCCAAAACACCTTGTCCCCATGTTGATGGGGACAAAGGCCTCATCCCCACAACCCTTTCCCTGTGGTTGTGGAGGTCTGCGGGCAGGGGGCTTATCAGAATCTGGAAACCCCCTTTAACAAGGGGACCCCCAGATCCCGGCCCTCCCCCCTGTGTGAAATTGTAAGGGGGTACAAAAGTACCCCTACCATTTCACAAAAAAAGTGTCAAAAATGTTAAAAATGACAAGAGACAGTTTTTGACAATTCCTTTATTTAAATGCTTCTTCTATCTTCTTTCTTCTATCTTCCTTCGGTTTCTTCCTCCATCTTCTTCTTCTTCTGGTTGTTCCCGTCTGGCATCTTCCTCTGTGGCGCAGCATGATGGGAGGCTCCCGCCGTGTGACGCTTCTTCTCTTCTGACGGACCTTAAATAATAGAGGGTGGGGTCACCCAATGACCCCGCCCCCCCTGACACACAGGGAGTTGACGGGGACTTCCCTGCGGCATTCCCCATGACGTCGGATGGGCTGGGTCACCCGTTACGTAACAGGTGACCTCTGCACAGTGTTCAGCTAAAGCTACAAGTTAGTGTAGTGCGTCCTCCTCACAGTGTTCAGCTAAAACTACAAGTTAATGTAGTGCGACCTCTGCACAGTGTTCAGCTAATGCTACAAGTTAGTGTAGTGCGTCCTCCTCACAGTGTTCAGCTAAAACTACAAGTTAGTGTAGTGCGAGCTCTGCACAGTGTTCAGCTAAAGCTACCTGTAGAAGGTTGGTGGTGTTTTCCTGATCCTATCACTACCGCAGGCAGCTAAATAAGCTACAAGTTAGTGTAGTGCGAGCTCTGCACAGTGTCCAGCTAAAGCTACCTGTAGAAGGTTGGTGGTGTTTTCCTGATCCTATCACTACCGCAGGCAGCTAAATAAGCTACAAGTTAGTGTAGTGCGTCCTCCTCACAGTGTTCAGCTAAAACAACAAGTTAGTGTAGTGCGTCCTCCTCACAGTGTTCAGCTAAAGCTACAAGTTAGTGTAGTGCGTCCTCCTCACAGTGTTCAGCTAAAACCAGGGCCTGGATTAACATAGGGGCTGATGGAGCTGCAGCTCCAGGCCCCTGCCTTAAAATCGGCCCTCCCAGCCAGCAGTATAAGCCCGATTTCTCCTGTCCATAAACATCTATGGGACAGGAGAAGCTGTGTGTAAATATAGGGGTGTCTGGCTGCATCTCTGTGTGCAGTAAAGAAGCCGTGTGGGTTGGGAAATTGTGAACAGAGCAGCCGGCAGATAGAAGGTGAACTGAACACATATCTGAGTGATAAGCTTCCCATCCAAGTGTGAGCTCAGTGACTGGACTCTTATCTCCCTTCTCTCCCCCTCTTTTACCTTTATCTTCAGCAATGGCTGTTATAACTGCAGTCAATATGTAGACTCGGCTCCTTGTGCTTTTAGGTGGGTTCACACTGCTTTGCTGTGTTTTGGCCCATTGCTGGTGTATCCGCAGTTTTCCTGCGTTTTACCCACAGTCCTATTGATTTCTATTAGGTTGCATGTTTTTTCTGAAAGCGCACCAAAATTCCTGCGTGCTGCATCTTATCTTTGGCGCACTGTCAGAAAATGCGGCAAAAATATGCAACCTGATATAAAGCAATAGGTCTGCAGCTAAAACTTCAGATACACAAGCAGTGCGCCCAAACTGCAGCACACCAATGTGAGCCCAAAGGCTTGTACACACCCCCCTCTGTAGAACTTGGTCTGATCAATACTGCTGGCATTCATTTTACACACAACCATACCATCCCAGATGAGGAGGGGTGGGGGCTCCAGGGATTTGTTTGACTATGCAGGCCCTGTCCCTTCTTTCCATCCTGGAAGAGTCCTGGAGGGAGTGGCAGGCTGCTGGTGGCAAGTGACACGCTGTATCTGGGGTCAGGCTGCTGGTGGCAAGTGGCACATTGCCTCTGATGGCAAGTTGCACACTGTATGTGGTGGCACGCTGCTAGTGGCAGGCTGCTGGTGGCAAGTGAGGGTGCCCACATGTCCCGGATTGCCCGGGACAATCCCGCAATTAGCAGGTGTGTCCCGGGTCCCGGTTACCCTCATTCCGGGACAATACAGTGTCCCAGAATTGCCCTGGGTCGATCTAATGCCCCCTAAAATAGCCTTTGCATTGTATCTGTCCCTCACTGTCTCAGCCTGTAGTGGACCCCTAGCTGGCAGAGACCCTTTTTACTTAATTAATCACCGCCGCTGGCTCAGTGCCCAAACTGGTTGCTACCTGCCGCCCGCTTGGCGTGTAGCAACCAGTGACGTCATGAGTAGGAGAGAGGCAGAGACCAATTACAGCGGAGGAGATTTAACTTCCTCCTCCGCGCCTATTGTTTAGCTCCACCCACCTCCTCCCTGCATGTTGGAGTCCAGCCAGGCAGCGGCATGCAGAAGAAACTTCTAAGACAGACTGCAGGGCACAAACAAAGGAGAGATGATAGAAAGGCAAGTAAACTTCTAAACACCCACCAACATGACAGATCCATCGGGGGTAAAATCCTGTCAGCTCTCCCCCAGCAGCTAGAGTTCTGTGCTGAACTGTCAGCACTTCACAGAAATGGAGTGTGTGTCAGCCTGGAGCCTCTCAGTGCACTGTGCAGAGAGGACGGAGTGTGTGTCAGCCTGGAGCCTCTCAGTGCACTGTGCAGAGAGGATGGAGTGTGTGTCAGCCTGGAGCCTCTCAGTGCACTGTGCAGAGAGGATGGAGTGTGTGTCAGCCTGGAGCCTCTCAGTGCACTGTGCAGAGAGGACGGATGCTGTGTCAGCCTGGAGCCTCTCAGTGCACTGTGCAGAGAGGATGGAGTGTGTGTCAGCCTGGAGCCTCTCAGTGCACTGTGCAGAGAGGATGGAGTGTGTGTCAGCTTGGAGCCTCTCAGTGCACTGTGCAGAGAGGATGGAGTGTGTGTCAGCTTGGAGCCTCTCAGTGCACTGTGCAGAGAGGATGGGGTGTGTGTCAGCCTGGAGCCTCTCAGTGCACTGTGCAGAGAGGATGGAGTGTGTGTCAGCCTGGAGCCTCTCAGTGCACTGTGCAGAGAGGATGGAGTGTGTGTCAGCCTGGAGCCTCTCAGTGCACTGTGCAGAGAGGATGGAGTGTGTGTCAGCTTGGAGCCTCTCAGTGCACTGTGCAGAGAGGATGGAGTGTGTGTCAGCCTGGAGCCTCTCAGTGCACTGTGCAGAGAGGATGGAGTGTGTGTCAGCCTGGAGCCTCTCAGTGCACTGTGCAGAGAGGATGGAGTGTGTGTCAGCTTGGAGCCTCTCAGTGCACTGTGCAGAGAGGACAGCAGGCAGAGAAGGGTCGGGTAGACAGATAAGGGTTGGCAGATGAGATTACACCCTCAGAGGGATGGAAGGAGGACACATCCTTAGATATCAGGGCAGGGTTCATGCTGGGACTTGAAATCCTTCACTTTTGGGGGAAATGACCCCCCCCAAAAGTGAAGAACTACAGGTCCCAGCATGAACCCCTCAGAGCTGAAGATGTTTCCCTTATTATTGCGCACATAATAACTCCTCACACCAGGCCCTTCTGTCCAGCTGCTCACTGTCTCTTCTATCTGTGCCAGTTCACACTGGTGCGATGCCAAACATCGCACAGACATCGCATGTAATTCGCAGCGTACTGCCGTTCACATTACATGCAATGTCTGTGTGGTGCGATATCAGCCATAGAGATAGTATGGCTGATATCGCACCGCATTCGGACCCACACGCACAGGACCCTTTTTTCTGTTCGGACCACAATTGGATCGCATTTGTGTTCACACCTATGCGATCTGATACATGTCCGAACTGTCAGTTTGCAGTGCGATATGCGAGCTGAACTGGGGGTGGCGTTAACAATGTATTGACACTCCCCAGCGATTCGCATATCGCAGTGTGAACTGACATGCAATGCGGGAACACGCAGTGGATTCGCAGTGTTCTCGCATCGCACCAGTGTGAACCGGCACTCCCACTACTTGTGTGGCTCTCACTACACCCGCAGCAGCCCCTCCCCCCCTCCTCCTTCAGACCCCTTTCACACTGGAGCTTTGTGCAAGTGCTATAACGTTAAAAATAGCGCCTGTAAAATGCCCCAAAACAGCTGCTACATTCAGCCCACTGCGAAAGTCGCACTGGCAGGGCGTCAGAAAAAGTCCTGCCAGCAGCTTCTTTGGAGCAGTGAAGGAGAGATGAACTCACTGCTCCTCCAACGCTCCTCCCCATTGAAATCAATAGGGCAGCGCTGCGATACTGCCAGCAAAATGCTGCACTAGTGGCGTTTTGCAGGCGAATCTAACCCCTTTTTGGCCACTAGCGGGGGTTAAAACAGCCCCGCTAGTGGCCAAGTAGTGCTGCTAAAACTACGGTAAAGCGGTGCTAAAAATAGCACTACTTTACCGCTGACGCCTGGACATCGGCAGTGTGAAAGGGGTCTTAGGCTGGCCATACATTATACAATTTTCTTGTGCAGCTTTGGTTTAGATTTACCAAAACCATATAATAGGAGGTCAAACCTAAACACTTTCAATTTGTATGCAATCAGGCCGGCCGTTCTACTACATAGTTGAAGATAAAACAAAAGAAAATTGAATAAGAAAATTGTATGGTGTATGGCCAGCTTTATCCTCAGCCTTTCATGTTCTGCCACTTTTTCACCTACTAGTCCTCTGTATGCTAAGCAATCCTCTCAGCAGTGGCCCATCTCTCATCTGCAACTATCACAGCCTCAGAATCCTGCCAGCATTCCATTCTTTGCTCCTTCAACATGCCAGAATTTTTTTTTCTCCACTGCAACGGTGTAACTGCAGGGGTCGCCATTGCAACCCAGCCTCATACTCCAGGGGGCCCATGCAGCTTCCCTCTAAACCTGGATAGGAGGGGTGGCATATAGAAGAACTGATGCCCTCCATGTTCTTCTTGCAGCCACTGAATGCCTGCAGGTGGTAAAGGAGGAAAAGCGGGCATTCAGTGGCTGCAAGAAGAACATGGAGGGCATCAGTTCCTATATATGCCGCCCCTCCTATACAGTTTACTTCTGCTGCCCATAGGTCCCTCAACGCTCTCCTGACCCCTCTGATCTTATCTTCCCCAGCAACTTCTCTGCTCTCTCCCACCCCACCCTTCTCCAACCCTCTGCTGTCCTCTGGTCCCACCTGTGCTGTTCTCTGATCTGAGCTCTGTTGTTAAGCCTATATTATTATATGTATATAGATGGACTCAGGAGGGGGACAGGGACAGTGATCATGAAAAAGGTAAAAAGCGCCCCCCCCAGCACATTTCTAACCTCCACCTCTCTAATAGCACAAGTGGAAGGGGAGGGGGTCAGTACTGTGGGGGGGGTCTGTACTTAATGGACAGGGGGGGTACGTACTGAAGGAGGGGGGTCTGTACTTAGTGGAGAGGGGGGTCCGTACTGAGGGAGGGGTGTCTATACTTAATGTATTAATAAAAATACATTTCAAGCATGGTGTTGGGATGATATAAGTGCTAAAAGCAGCCATTCACCCGACAAATCACTCGCCACCAAAATCCCGTCAACCCGGAGACTACATTCAACACAAAGCCGTCGCGCCCCCCCCGGTCCTTGGCAAAATTGTCCCTGAATGGCAGTTTGGAAATGTGGTCACCCTATGTATCTGGTGACAGGCTGTCAGTGGCAAGTGGCACACTGTATCTGGTGAAAGGCTGCTGGTGGCACACTGTATCTGGTGCCAGGCTGCAGGTGACAAGTGGCACACTGTATCTGGTGGCAGGCTGCTGGTGGCAAATGGCACACTATCTGGTGGCAGGCTGCTGGTGGCAAGTGGCACACTGTATCTGGTGGCAGGCTGCTGGTGGCAAGTGGCACACTGTATCTGGTGGAAGGCTGCTGGTGGCAAGTGACACTGTATCTGGTGGCAGGCTGCTGGTGGCAAGTGGCACACTGTATCTGGTGGCAGGCTGTGGTTGGCAATTGGCACACTGTATCTGATGGAAGGCTGCTGGTGGCAAGTGGCACACGGTATCTGGTGGCAGGGTGCTGGTGGCATACTGTATCTGGTGGCAAGTGGCACACTGTATCTGGTGGCAGGCTGCTGGTAGCAAGTGGCACACTGTATCTGGTGAAAGGCTGCTGATGGCAAGTGGCACACTGTATCTGGTGCCAGGCTGCAGGTGACAAGTGGCACACTGTATCTGGTGGCAGGCTGCTAGTGGCAAGTGGCACATTGTATCTGGTGGCAGGCTGCTGGTAGCAAGTGGCACACTATCTGGTGGCAGGCTGCTAGTGGCAAGTGGCACACTGTATCTGGTGGCAGGCTGCTGGTGGCAAGTGACACACTGTATCTGGTGGAAGGCTGCTGGTGGAAAGTGACACTGTATCTGGTGGCAAGTGGCACACTGTATCTGGTGGCAGGCTGCTGGTAGCAAGTGGCACACTGTATCTGGTGAAAGGCTGCTGATGGCAAGTGGCACACTGTATCTGGTGCCAGGCTGCAGGTGACAAGTGGCAAACTGTATCTGGTGGCAGGCTGCTAGTGGCAAGTGGCACATTGTATCTGGTGGCAGGCTGCTGGTAGCAAGTGGCACACTATCTGGTGGCAGGCTGCTGGTGGCAAGTGGCACACTGTATCTGGTGGCAGGCTGCTGGTGGCAAGTGACACACTGTATCTGGTGGAAGGCTGCTGGTGGAAAGTGACACTGTATCTGGTGGCAAGTGGCACACTGTATCTGGTGGCAGGGTGCTGGTGGCAAGTGGCACACTATCTGGTGGCAGGCTGCTGGTAGCAAGTGACACACTGTATCTGGTGGCAGGCTGCTGGTGGCAAGTGGCACACTGTATCTGGTGGCAAGTGGCACAATGTATATGGTGACAGGCTGGTGATGGCATGTGAAACACTGTATCTGGTGGCAGGCGGCACACTGTATATGGTGGCAAGTGGCACAAAGTATCTGGTGACAAGCTGCTGGTGGCAGGTGACACACTGTATCTGGTGGCAGGCTGCTGGTGGCAAGTGGCACACTGTATCTGGTGGCAGGCTGTGGTTGGCAAGTGGCGCACTGTATCTGGTGAAAGGTTGCTGGTGGCAAGTGGCCCACTGTATCTGGTGGCATGCTGCTGGTGGCAAGTAGCCCACTGTATCTGGTGGCTGGCTGCTAGTGGCAAGTGGCACACTGTATCTGGTGGCAAGTGGCACATTGTATCTGGTGGCAGGCTGCTGGTGGCAAGTAGCACGCTGTATCTGGTGGCAGGCTGCTAGTGGCAAGTAGCACACTGTATCTGTGGCAGGCTGTGGGTAGCAAGTGGCACACTGTATCTGTGGCAGGCTGTGGGTAGCAAGTGGCACACTGTATCTGGTTGCAAGTGGCACACTGTATCTGGTGGCAGGCTGCTGGTGGCAAGTGACATGCTGCATCTAGCGACAGGCAACTGTGGAAAGTGATACTCTACATCTGGTGGCAGGCTATGGGTGGCAAGTGACAAGCTGCATCTGGTGGCAAGTGACAAGCTCAGGTTCCCACTGATTCTGCATGATGGTGAGTTGAACTATTTCACTATATATTACAATGTAGTAACTGAAATAATGGAATTTGATCATCCTGACACCATATCAAGCATGGTGTCAGGATGATTGGTTTTAAGCACTAACACCAGCCATTTGCCTGACAAATCACCTCCACTGCTGATTTCCCTGCCAACCCTGAGACTACATCCTCCACCCTCATCTTTTTTTTGGGAAGAGGGGGTTGTCCCTAAATGACAGTTTGGAAATGTGGTCTCCCTATGTTGCTGCTGGTGAGAGACCGCATAGCAGGTGGTATTGCTGCTGCTCAGAGGCTGCATGGCTGGTATTACTGGTGAGAGTATATTTAATTAGTTTTAGCGAAAAATTGTTTGCATTTTCATTTTGTTTCCATAAAAAGGCCCACCGAAATCCTCAGCACCAGGCCCATGATGCTCTTAATCTGGCCCTGGCTAAAACTACAAGTTAGTGTAGTGCAACCTCTGCACAGTGTTCAGCTTAAGCTACAAGTTAGTGTAGTGTGTCCTCTGAACAGTGTTCAGCTAAAACTACAAGTTAGTGTAGTGCGACCTCTGCACAGTGTTCAGCTAAAGCTACAAGTTAGTGTAGTGCGTCCTCTGAACAGTGTTCAGCTAAAACTACAAGTTAGTGTAGTGCGACCTCTGCACAGTGTTCAGCTAAAGCTACAAGTTAGTGTAGTGCGAGCTCTGCACAGTGTTCGGCTAAAGCTACCTGTAGAAGGTTGGTGGTGTTTTCCTGATCCTATCACTACCGCAGGCAGCTAAATAAGCTACAAGTTAGTTTTTTGCGAGCTCTGCACAGTGTTCAGCTAAAGCTACCTGTAGAAGGTTGGTGGTGTTTTCCTGTTCCTATCACTACCGCAGGCAGCTAAATAAGCTACAAGTTAGTTTTTTGCGAGCTCTGCACAGTGTTCAGCTAAAGCTACCTGTAGAAGGTTGGTGGTGTTCTCATATTACAGGCAAGCAGTTGATTTTGCTAGTTGCAGTATCAGAGTATATATATATATATATATATATATATATATATATATATATATATATATATCCCAGCTTAGTGCAGCTACAGGCCATTAGTATGTCTGGAAGGCCAACAAGGAGAGGCAGACAGTCACAAGCCAATAAAAGAGGTCAAGCAGGCTCTGTGTCTAGAGGCAACAGTGCTGGTCGTGGAGACAGTGCATCCTCATGAGCACATGGCCGTGGGACACGCTTGGCCTTTTTTTCGGCAGCTGGCCGTGTTGAGCCGCAACATGCGGAAGACTTGGTCGAGTGAATGACCAAGCCGTCCTCATCCTCCTCATCCTCTCTCACCCATGCTCAGGGTACTTTGTCTGGCAAAGCAGCAGCCTCTTCCCTCGGCTCAATGTCATCAGTGACTCCTTTCCTAGCCCTACCATGTCCTCCTGAGGAGTCCCTTGAACTGTTTGACCACAGTGTTGGGTACATGCTCCAGGAGGATGCCCAGCGTTTAGAAGGCTCTGATGATGATACTGAGCTAGATGAAGGCAGTAACGTGAACACGGACAGAGGGGGTGCCCAAGAAGGACAGCAATCTGGCAGTCATGCTCCCCCTGCTGCAGCATACTGCCAGGTTTGCTCCAGTGATGAGGATGGAGGGGATGATGAGGTCACTGACTCAACGTGGGTGCCTGATAGGAGAGAGGAAGAGGAGGAGGAGGCGGCACATCACCAACGAGGCAGGATGCCCTCCAGGGGCCAGCCTAAGGGCAGCACACTGACTGCATCACACCCCAAAGCTCCGCATGTGCAGGGCGCTGCTGTCTCTGTGCATTATTCCAAAAGTTCTTTGGTGTGGGCCTTTTTTGAGACGAGTGCATCAGATCGCACCGCTATTTGCAACATATGTCTCAAGCATATCTCGCGTGGCCAAAACATCTCCCGCTTGGGCACCACATGCTTGACCAGACATATGTTGACCTGCCATGCAGTTCGTTGGCAAGCGTATCTAAAAGACCCACACCAAAGAACAATGAGGACCTCTTCTTGTTCCTAATCAGCTGAGATCTCCAACCCCACAATACCTTCAGTCCTCTCTGAGACCTGCACTGAGAGGAATGAAGGTGTAGAATTAGGTATGTCACAACCAAGTACTTGTGGGCAATCTGCTTTTGGTACACCGATGTCAGATTGTACCAGGCAAATTTACCTGCCCCAGCTGCTGCACCGCCGAAAGAAGTTCGCTCCCAGCTATCCACATGCCCAGCGGTTGAATGCTAGCTTGGCAAAATTGCTAGCACTTCAACTGCTGCCTTTTCAGTTGGTAGACTCTGCCCCCTTCTGTGAGTTTGTGGAATGTGCGGTTCCTCAGTGGCAGGTACCCAAACGCCACTTTTTCTCACGGAAGGCGATTCTGGCTCTCTACCGGCATGTGGAAGGCAATGTCCATGCCTTGCTGGACAGGGCGGTCAGTGGTAAGGTGCATATTACCGCTGACTCATGGTCCAGCAGGCATGGACAGGGACGTTACCTAAGTTTCACCGCGCATTGGGTGACTCTGCTGGCAGCTGGGAAGGATGCAGGACAAGGTGCAGTAGTGTTGGAGGTTGTTCTGCCGCCATGCCTCCAAAATGCCACTACTAATGATTGTAACACACCTCTCTCCTCCACCCCCTCCTCTTCTTCTTCCTCCATGGCCTATTCCTGTGCTTTGTCCTCAGAACCAGCGGTGCTCCGTAGCCATTCAAGGGGCTACGCAAGTATGCAGGCCAAAAGATGCCATGCTGTGCTTGAGCTGGTGTGCTTGGGGGACAGGAGCCACACTGGGGCAGAGGTTCTGTCAGGAGTTTCTGGAGTTTCTGTGTTATTTTTCATACCATATGGTAAGAAAATAATCCACATCTCTTAGATGTAGTAATGCTAAAGGATCAATAAAGTGTAAAAGTAACAAGGTACTTAATGTACCCAGATGATCAGTTAAAACAGTGGTTGTCAACTTGCAAGGGAAAGGGGCATCAAATGCGGCCCCCAATATCTTCAAGAGGCAAAAATATAATATTTATTACATTTAATGCTACAGAAAACTATCACAGACTGAAGACTTACTCGAGAAAATGTTCAGAGAATGTTCTACTAGCAGTCTCTAAACTTTGGCCCTTTGCTTGCCTTTATCTTGCCTTGGGGCACTATTCCGCCCACTGACACCAAAAATGGGGCATAATTCCTTTCGTTGACACCAAGGATGGGACACTATTCCTCCTACTTACACCATCAAAAGGGCACAATTCATTCCATTGACACCAACAATGGGGCACTAGTCCTTTTATTGACACCAGCAATGGGGGACAATTCCTTCCATTGATACCAATAATGGGACACAACCCCTTCCATTAACACCAATGATGGGGCACCATACCTCCCCTTGACACCATTAATGGGGGACAATTCCTTTCATTATCACCAATGATGGGGCACAATTCTTTCCATTGACACCAAAGATAAGGCGTTGTTTAATCACACTCGACACCAGGACATTTTCTATTCCCAATGACCCTAGTCTGACCCCCCTTCTGTCTGAAGGACAGTAAACTGGCCCTTTGTTTGGAAAGTTTGGAGACCCCTGTACTAGAGTGGTTGAAGACCGAAGTCATGCTATAGGAGACCATCAGAGACTAGGCAAATGTTGCAAATGGACATTACTACAGTTAAGGGACCCTTTACAAATCAGTGCTCCCTGTACTGACTGCTGGGGCTAAGGGCTGCACTTCAAGCATGAAAAGGCCACAGGTTGGGCACCAGGGAGTTAGCAGAATCTTATAAAGAATGATACATAGAATGAATGTCCAACACAGATCTGTCCCTACTTAACACTGCAACAATGCGCCCCCTTATGACCCCAGAGTCCCTGCGCATGCTGGGACTGTGACGTCACAAGGGGGCGGGGTTACCGCCTATATAAATGGCTACGCAGCTCACACACAGCATTCCAGAAGGAGAGAGCGTCGTGTCAACATCTCTGGAAGAGAAGAGGGGACAAGACCTCTCTGAATACCGGGCTCCTCCGTTAGCAAAAGAGGGGCAAAAGAGCAGAAGATAGCGGAGGAGCCCGGCAGAAGGAAGAAGGCACCGGAGAAGAACCAGAGAACCGTGGAGACGACACTGGAGAGAGGGAGAAGAGGCCTGAGAGACCCCCGAAGTTGGCAAAAGACCCCATAAGTCAGAAGAAGACCTCAGAGCTTCCTAATAAATTACTTTTAAAACCTGTGTAGTGTGTTTTTTTTATTGACACTTTTTTCTCTAGGTGAATGGGTGGGGGTACCATGTACCCCATACTCAGTCACATAGGGTGGGGGGCTGGGATCTGGGGGCCCCCTTATTAAAGGGGGCTCCTGGATTCCAATAAGCCCTCCACCCGCAGACCCTGACAACCAATGGCCAGGGTTGTCGGGAAGAGGCCCTTGTCCTCATCAACATGGGGACAAGGTGCTTTGGGGTGGGGGGGGGCAGCTGACCGCACTGCCTGTCGCTCATCGCGAAAGGAAAAAAAAAAGTTTTCCTTTCCCGATTGGCGAGCCAGCTCAGTGCTGGCTCCCGCGACCGGGCTCGCAGGTGTCAAATCTCGCCGATAAATGCGGCGATATTGACAAAATATCGCGATCACCTACTGTAAATGTCATCAAGTCAATGTGTGTGTATGGAGAGTAATGTTGGTTCCAGATAAATTTATTTTTTACTCAAAATTACAATACCAGCTGGGAAATTCCAATGTCCAGTATAGAATAGGTTCTTGTATGTGTGAGTCCATTCTGTGCTGGATAAATATGGCCTTTAGATCGACTTCTTCTGGTCACCATAATATCTGACCATACAATCTTTGCACTATCAACTTTAGATAAAAAAGAAGCAATGTAATATGAGGACCTACCTAATCTATCCAATGAATTTGAATCCAATCAGGCAGGCCCTTACACTACATCAGGGATATGCAATTAGCGGACCTCCAGCTGTTGCAAAACTACAAGTCCCATCATGCCTCTGCCTCTGGGTGTCATGCTTGTGGCTGTCAGAGTCTTGCTATTCCTTATGGGACTTGTAGTTCTGAAACAGCTGAAGGTCCGCTAATTGCATATCCCTGCACTACATCATGGGTGCTCAATCTGTGGCCATCCAGATGTTGCAGAACTACAAGTCCCATGAGGCAATGCAAAGATGATATTTACAAGCATGACTCCCAAAGGCAAAGGCATGATGAGCATTGTAGTTTGGCAACAGCTGGAGGGCCACAGGATGAATACCCATGCACTACATAGTTGTTGGTAGATCTAAGGTTGCCACCTCATCCCTTTAAACCCAAACACATATGAATTACACAGGTTCTGATGTTAATTTAATGCATATAAGGCACCAAGTGAGTTTTATTGCCACGTTAATCAGCCACAGAACCTGTGTAATTATGTGTTTGGTTTTAAAGGGATGAGGTGGCAACCCTAGGTAGATCTAAAGGAGATATTACAATCAGATTGCTGCACGTGGTCAGCTTTAGGGTCACCAAACAAGTTACAATTTGACCATACAATCTTTGCCCAATAAACTTAGATTTACTAAAACTATATAAGAACCTACCTGATCTATCCAAATTGTATCCAATCAGGAAGGCCCTTACACTAGATAGTTGATGGTGGATCTAAAGGATATTGTACAATCAGATTGTAACAAATGTGTTTATTCTTAATGTGAGTATTCTCAGTTCACCATTACACAAGAATGTGGAATATTGATGGCCAATCTGACGAACCTGACACCATTCCTGTTAGGGCTACAAGTCCAAGGACATTTGTGAAAACTGGAGTTAGACTTACCGGTAACTCCTTTTCCAGTGGTCTTCCAGGACAGCCCTTGAGAGATAGAGTCCCTCCCATTGACCCAGGAAACACATTGCCAACAGTTCAAAAGGCAGTCCCTCAGGTCCCTGGCCAATCATTTACCAAGAACCGAAGGATGGAACTGCAAAAACAACCATAACAGGTAATAATGTTAGTACATTAACATAATCAAAAAAAAGGGTGGGATCGTGTTGTCCTGGAAGACCACTGGAAAAGGAGTTACCGGTAAATCTAACTCCAGTTTTCCCCAGTTTTCCCCAGTTGTCTTCCAGGACAGCCCTTGAGAGGATCCCCAAGTACTCACCAGATTAGGGGGGACCACGGCTTGGAGAAATTTTCTCCCAAAAGCCTGATCCTGACTGGACATTAAGCCTAGTCGATAATGCCTTGTAAAGGTGGAAAAGCTTGACCACGTAGCTGCTTTACATATTTGCTCCAGGGTGGCACCAGCTCTTTCTGCCCATAATGCTGATAATGCCCTTGTGGAGTGGGCTTTAATACCCCCAGGAGGATCTTTGTTTACTGTCTTATAACCCTCTGCTATAGCTAGCCTAATCCACCTAGATCCACCTAGAATCTGAGATTCTGAATGGATTGGTTACCCTAAGATACTCTAGGATGAAAGAGAAGGTCTGGTCTGCAGGGAAGCATCAGAGGAGGTTGATCTGTCAACCTTAGCAACGTTGTGAACCATGGTCTCTTGAGCCAAAATGGTGCCACTAAGATTAAACACATTTCCTCCACTAGAAACTTCGCTAAAACCCTCGGGATGAGGTGATGCGGAGGAAACGCATACGCTAAACTGACTGAAGGTCCATGGGGTCTGTAAGGCGTCTACTGCCCAGGGCTGATCTCCTGGGTGTAGCGAGCAAAAATTTTGAACTTTTGCATTCTCCTTGTTTTCAAACAGGTGCACTACTGGTTTTCCCCAGTAAGCTGCTATGTAGTTGAACACTTCCGATGTAGAGACCATTCTTGATTCGACACTCATTGTCGACTCAAGAAATCTGCAGTGTTGTTCAGCTCCCCTTTCAGGTGAATTGCAGAGATGGATGCTAGATTGGATTCTGCCCATTGAAAAATGCGACTGGCCACCAGCATTAGTCGATGACTTCTGGTGCCTCCTTTCTTGTTTATATAAGCTACAGCCGTCATATTGTCTGAACGGACCTGTAGATTATGACCTTGTATTGTATTCTGAAAGAATAACAGAGCCCTGAGGACAGCTGTTAGCTCCTTCCAATTGGACGAGAGAAGCTTCTCCTCTGATGTCCACCTGCCTTGTGCCTAGTCTGAGTTGAGGTGGGCTCCCCAGCCCCAGCTGCTCGCATCCGTAGTTAGTATGGATGTGACAGGAGAGATCCAGAGAACCCCTTTGTTTAAATTCTCTGTCTCCTTCCACCACCAGAGGGAGTGCTTTACTCTGGTGGGGATTGAAATCTCTTCTTCCAGATCCTTGTCTTTTAATTGTTCCAACAGAAACCTCTGAAGGTCTCTTTGGTGGAACCTGGCCCATTGTACAGCTGGAATGGCTGCTGTCATAAGTCCTAAGACCGACATCACCTCCCTCACTGTACACTTGGCGCTGCTTTGAAGAAAAGACATTCTCTGGCGCAGATTCAATATCTTTCCTTCCGGCAGGACTATTCTCTGCTCTACTGACAGGATCTTGTACCCCAAGTACAAAATGTTCTGTGTTGGAGTAGTCTTGGACTTTTCCAGACTGATTATCCACCCCAACCGACTCAGGCTGAGCTGTGTCAACCCTAGGTCCCGACGAAGTTGTTTCTCCAAATGGGCCGTGAGGAGTAAGTCATCTAGATATGGAATGATCGAGACTGACTGAAGTCTTAACGGAACTAATGCCTCCCCGAGAACCTTGGTAAAGATTCTCGGGGAGGACGACAGTCCGAAGGGAAGTGTTCTGCACTGGAAATGATAAATTTTGGTGTCTATCTGGATCGCCATCCGAAGAAATTTCTGGCATTCCTTCCTTATTGGGAAAGGCAGATAGGCGTCCCTTAAATCCAGGGTAGCCATGAACACCTCTTTTTGGAGAAGATTCCTTATCGAGTAAATGGACTCCATTCGAAATTTTTTGTATCGGATGGAGCGGTTCAGAGGTCGGAGGTTCATGATTAGTCTGAACTTTCCAGACGGCTTTTTTACCACAAAAATGTGCGAGTAAAAAACGTCCCCCTGTTCCTGAATGGGGACTGGTGTCAAAACCTCTTCCACCACTTCCCCTATTAATAGAAGTAAGGCCTTGGCCTTTTCTGAGTGTCTTGGAAGCTTTTTCACTTTGAGGGTGGATCGCTGTGAAATTCCAGCGCATACCCTCTTTTTATAATGTTTAAGACAAACTCGTTTGAGGTTATCTTTTCCCACTGTGGGGGAAAATTCACTAACCTTCCTCCCACCGGAACCCTGATGTCACTGGGGTTTAGGGTTTGAATTGGGACAGTTAAAAAGTATGCCCCCTTTCCCTTTCCTTTTTTGTCCTGTCCAGTGCTTTTTGGGTTTGAACTCCTTCTCTGACTTGGAGGGTTCCTTTGAGGGACGAAAACATTTTCTTTGAAAATTTTTCTTTTTAATGGGAAAGGTTTTCTTTTTTATCTGCCGTTCTTTCCAAGGCGGTATCTAGTTCAGGCCCGAATTCTAAGTCTCCTGTAAAGGGGACACTGCACAGGCGTGTTTTAGATGCCGTGTCTCCCCCCAAGTTTTCATCCATACTGACCTCCTGGCTGCGACAGAAAGCGCCACGGTTTTAGTCGTAAATTTTATGGCATCAGTGGAAGCATCAGAGATGAAACTTGTCGCCTTAAAAAGCATAGTGAAGGTTTTCAAGAGCTTCCCCTAGGCGTGCCTGCCTTTAGGTGTTCTTCTAGTTGGGATAACCAGAACTCCAGATTCCTGGCAAGAAGTGGCTAGAGCTGGTTTTAAGCCTGCCATAGAAGCATTCCAGGCCCTCTTTAAGACTATGTCTGTTTTCCTGTCCATTGGGTCCTTTAAATGACCCATATCCTCAAAAGCATGGTCAGACTGTTTTGAGACTTTGGACAGAGGGGCATCTAGTTTGGGATTTTTATTCCAGACCGCCTCTGGGCTCTCATCAAAGGGGAATCTCCTTTTAAGGGAATTTGGAAAGAAGACCTTTTTATCTGGCTCAGCCCACTCCTTGCGGACAAGGTCAGAAAGCACTTTATGTATAGGGAATACCTTAGCTTTCTTTTTCCCCAGAGCCTCATACATTTCATCATGTCTGGTCAATTGAGTTTCTTCCTCATCAATTTCCAGTGTATCATAAATAGCGCTCAACAGCTCATCTACTTCCTCAAGAGACAGCTTGTATTTTGCTGCTTTGTTAGCTACAACCTGATCCTCCTCCTGATCTGAGTCTGCGTCAGGGGATTCAGGGCTAACCAACACAGGGCTATGCTCCCTGACTGTACGGGGCTCCCCAGAACTGGGTGTTGTAAGGCATGGTGAGGAGGGAATCGCAGCTGCTTTACTGGAGGAAGCAGACGTGCTTACATCTGCGATTAACTCGCGGAGAGATTTAAAGGTTGCCATAAATCTATCCCCTATTTTGTAGACGCTATAACTTTTGCGCAAACCAATCAATATACGCTTTTTGCAATTTTTATTACCAAAAGTATGTAGAAGAATACATATCAGCCTAAACTGAGAAAAAAAATTGCTTTTTAAAAATAAAATTGGGGCTATTTTTTATCAAAAAGTCCAAAATATTTTTTCAAAATTGACGCTCTTTTTTTGTTTATAGAGCAAAAATTACCAGAGATGATAAAATAGCACCAAAAGGAAGCTCTATTTGTAGAAAAAAAAGGATGTCAATTTTGTTTGGGTACAACGTCGCACGACCGCACAATTGTCAGTTATAGCGATGCAGTGCTATATCGCAAAAAATGGCCTGGTCATTGAGCAGCCAATTCTTCCGGGGCTGAAGTGGTTAATTGGAAGTCACATTTAGGTTGTTGTTGGACATGGTGGAGGAACTAACACCTATGCAGGCTTCCTGACACCAACATTTGGATGATGTATCTAGGAGAGGGGGGTTCAGCAACTTTGACATCTCCCATCCTGTTCTTGGACAACCAACATCTTCACATTCCATGGTGACTAGATGAAGGTGCCAATGCTACCTGTGTGGATATAAATGCTATAGTATGGTGTGAGCAGTCTCTTCTAGTTACATAGCCCCATCCTTGATGTCTCAATGGGATGATGTAACTAGAACACCTCCCATGCTGTTCTTGGATAATCAACATCTGCCTCAACACATCTATTGGTGATTGGATTAAGGTGTTGGTGCTACCTGAGTACATGTTGGGGTATCTTTCTGACACTCATTAAAACTGAAGAAGTGGCTTAGAGAATCTACACAATGTCTTCAACATTACAGAACAAGTCCTGCTCAATGTGTCCAACTGCTACTAACTAAACAATGAAGGTTTTGTCCATACTGCATTGTATAAAATAATGCTTAGTTTATATTAAAATAATGGAACATATGAGGTGTGTCCAGAAAATAATGAGAATGATGCTTTAAAAATTATTTTATTGAAAAATTTTACAATGAACACAGTCTTCTAGTGGTATGGCGCTCAGATCCGGCGTAGTGGCTCTTTGGACGTTATCCACACTACCAAAATGGCGTCCGTTCTCGTGTTCAAATCCTGAGTCACAATCCTGACTGTCGGTCACAGTTGAGAACAGACCTCACTGCATCCACGTTCTGTTCCGTTTTTGACCGATGGTTCACTATAGGAATGATTGTAGAGGAAACGGGAATTACCAAGTCAATTGCTCATGAAATCATGACTCAGGATTTGAACACGAGAAAGGCGCCATTTTGGTAGTGTGGATAACGTCCAAAGAGCCACTACGCCGCCTCTGAGCGCCATCCCACCTGAAGACTTTCAGGGGCGCTATGAAGAATAGAAAAATCCCTGGGAACGTTGTGTACACTCACAAGGTACATATTTCAAGGGAGACAATGTTCAAGTGTAACATTTTTCAATAAAATAATTTTTTTAATGGGGCGTGGCTAGCTGCAGAACGAGCTGGCTGCACTGTGAGGGACCTCTGTAATCACGGACATCCCTGAGCTACACACAAAGTAATAGAAAAGCCCTGGAGACATACCCCGAATCCGGAAAGCGGCGGCAACCTGATGATGATGTCAGCAAAACGAAAAAACAGAGAGGGACCCCGCAAATTAGGTGAATTCCTCGGTCCGTCCAGGACACAGGAGATCAAAGATGGTGCTGACTCCTCCCTCCTTCATGACAGCTCTGTACACAACATTGCAGACTCAGGAGAGGAAGAGGAGACACATAGTGGTCAGCAGCGGTATAGCAGCCTTGACACACAGGCTGAATTTACAAGCCCTCTCAAACAAAGAAGGAGGATTTCTTCTGCTGAAGGTAACAATCCCACACAAGATAATAATTACACACCAGATATAAATCCATATGATGAGAAGCTGAATGCAATCCCCACAGCAGGACAACCCATATTGGACTCCACTATAAAAGATATGATAATCTCCCTAAGAGGCGCACTACAGTATGATATGTTAAATTTCATGCAGAAATCAAAAATGGAAATTGATGCGTTAGGAGAGAGAGTGGACTATGTCGAAAATAAAATGTGTGAATTTACATCTGCCTACAATGAAATGGTCGATTCTCACTTTGAGTTAGAAGATGAAGTTAAACATCTCTTAATGAAAATGGCAGACTTAGAAGATCGCGCAAGACGCAATAACGTGAAATTCAGAGGCATACCTGAAAATGTTAAACCACCGGAACGGAAGCGATTTCTTAAAGACATGATTAAAAAATTAATCCCAACAATCCCACATCAACAACTAGAAATCGACAGAGCTCATAGATTGCCCAAACCGCCTCACATTTCAGAAAAACTACCAAGAGACGTCATAGCCAAAATACACTTCTATGAAGTGAAAGATCAACTGATGCAATACGCACGACGAAACTCTCCACTACCTGACCCATTCACAGGTATTGTCTTTTATGCAGATCTCTCACAAGCTACGATCCTGGCACGTAAGAACCTAAACTCAATTACCAAGATCCTACGGAATCACAGCATGATTTACAGATGGGGATTCCCTACGAAAATACTCGTAGAACATAAAGGCACCTCATACTCGATCAACAACTTGGAGCAAGGTTTGAAAATCTTACGTTCATGGGGCATTCTCCCAAAAGATGAAGGTATCATATTGGATAAATCCACACCTGGAAAAATGCCACAAGACTGGCAGAAAAATCACAGATGAATCCTCTATACTTGGTAAGATAATATTATACCCTGTATATAGCAACATGCTGCTGTCTTTTTTTTTTCTTTGGAGATTAAAACTCCTCCAAGAGTAACCATCCAAGGTTTTTCTTTTACTGAAGATCAGGGATCCTGATACCTGATTCACCCCGTGTTTTTCCCTGTAACCCCTGGAAATTAGTACAAGTTCAATGTACACTAGAGTTCTACCTTTTTATGTTTGAGTTAAAAGACTGTGTTTTTTCCTTTCATCTCTTTAAAACCATTTATATTGAATTTATGGTCCAACACCACCATCTACTGGAAGAAAAACATATCTACATCAAATACATTTCCTTTACAACTTATCTGTATATAAAACATACGACTACTTTCAGCAAGTGCACACGAACCTACAATAAATCTTAAACTCTACTCGTTAAATGTAAAAGGACTTAACAGCCCTTACAAAAGAAGAGCTCTGTGGACGGATGCCCTAAAACATGAATGTGACATAATTTGCATCCAGGAGTCCCATTTCGCACTAGATAAAACTCCTAAATTCAACCATCACAAATTTCCTCATATCTTCTTATCCAGCTGCAAAAAAAAGAAAAAAGGAGTGATAACAGCAATCAAAGACACTATCTCTTTCAAGCTTATTAACCTAATAACCGACGCTCAAGGCAGATACATAATCTTGGTGGCTTCAATAGACAATGTAATCTACACAATTGTGAACATCTATGCTCCCAATAAAAATCCGCATCAATTCATCCAAAAGATTCTCAAGAAAACAAGGAAAATACAGAAAGAAAATCTTATATTCTGCGGCGACTTCAATGCACCTATGGACCCCGTTATGGACACCTCCAAGGAAGGAACTATCTCCAGGAAGGGATTATCTCCCATCTTTTCCTCAGAAGACATGTATGATGCCTGGAGATGCATGCACACAACGGAAAGGGACTTCACTTTTTTTTCACATGTTCACAAATCCTATTCTAGAATAGACTACTTCATTGCCGACAAGCTTCTCCTGCCAAAGATCACTAAAGCCTGCATCCACAATATAACTTGGTCCGACCATGCACCAATCACACTTGAAATTAACCAAGGGTTACCTTGCTCGAATAGCTACATATGGAGAAATAACACCTTTATTCTTTCGCAGGAGAATCACTTGTTGGTTCTGAGAAAAAATTTGGAGGAATTTTTTGTAATTAATGATAAAGAACCGATAAACTGCACTACTCTATGGTGTACACACAAAGCCTATGCTAGAGGCCTCCTTATACAGGCAGCAACGAGGGAAAAAAAAAAGAAAACCAATATGGTAAATAATATCTTAAAAGACATAGCCAAATTAGAAGAACTACACAAAAAAACCCCAAAGACATTAACCTAGATTACCGTCTTACTCAACTAAGATCTGAACTAAGAGCCATTCTAATATCAGACCAAGACAAAATTCTTAAAAAAATGAAAGTAAACTATTACTCCCAGAACAACAAAGCAGGGAAACTACTAGCCTTCCAACTCCGGCAACGCCAAATAAAGAATAAAATACATAAATTAGCACATCATACCTCCGGTAAAGTAGTAATCAACCCCCAAGAAATAGCAGATACATTCGCACAATACTATGAGTCACTATACAACCTAAAAGACGAAACCAATACTCCCCAACCTAACCTAGACAATATAACAAAATTCCTAGATAATATAAAATTACCAAATATCGACCCTATTGATCTAGAACGATTGAATAAACCAATATCACCTGAAGAAACCCTTAAAGTAATCAAAGAACTACCCAAAAACAAAACACCAGAAGCTGATGGCCTATCAGGGGAATATTACATGGCCTTTAAAGAAACTCTAGTTCCATATCTAACTAACATGTTTAACCATCTAGCTAACTCTAATTCTTTTCCCAAAGAACTATTGGAAGCAATTATAATAACAATACCGAAACAGGGTAAAGACCCCTCATCCCCTCTAAATTATAGACCCATTTCATTATTAAATTCTGACCTAAAAATCTATGCTAAAATCCTAGCCAACAGATTAGTAAACATAACACCCCAACTAATAGGACCCGACCAAGTAGGATTTACTAAAGGGAGACAAGCACCAGACAGCACTAGAAGAATTCTTAATATAATTGACCAAATTCATACTGATCGAACTCCCTCCTTACTTCTAACATTAGATGCAGAAAAGGCGTTCGATAGAATGCACTGGATATACATTTCCAAAACTCTAGACAAATTCGGATTTCAAGGATTCATCCACTCGGCAATTATGGCACTATACTCTCATCCTACGGCCAAAGTACTCACATCAGGTATAATTTCTAAAACTTTCCCCCTTACTAACGGAACCAGACAAGGATGCCCACTATCCCCATTAATTTTCTCACTAGCAATAGAACCACTTGCGGAATATATAAGATCAACCCCCAACATTAAAGGTATAACTATAGGACGATATGAACATAAAGTAGGATTATTCGCAGATGACATCATACTTACATTAACCAATCCTACCTCTTCCTTACCTGAAGCTCAAAAATTACTAGATAAATTTGGGGAGGTATCGTACTATAAAATAAACCAAAACAAATGCTATGCTTTCCCTATGAACATTCCCAAGACACTAATCAATACACTACGCAAGGAAAATGGCTTTAACTGGGATAACTGCACAATAAGCTATTTGGGAATACAACTTACCTACCCACCAACCAAAATATACGAAGCTAATTACCCCCACCTTTTAGACCTAGTCAACAAAGATTTACAAAACATACAAAAAACACAACTTTCTTGGGTAGGGAAAATAGCCGCATTTAAAATGCAAACCCTCCCTAAAATACTATACCATTTTAGATGTTTACCCATCCCAATCCAGTCCAAATTTTTCACACAACTGAATACAAAACTTAAAAGGTGCATATGGAATGGAAAGAAACCCAGAGTGGCATTTTCCATCTTAACTACCAGAAAATCTTTAGGAGGAATGAACCTACCTGACATCAAAAACTACTATTATGCAACCTTATTAGATCAGATGAGATATTGGTTTAACAACACGGAAGACAAACTATGGCTAAACATAGAGAAACAAGTCACAAAAAGACACGACCTGTATGCCCTAACAATAGCTTACGCTATACTACCAAAGATTAATATACCTAAACTACTCAGTATAAGAACCACATTAATAACTTGGAAACATTTACTTTCAAAAACTAAAAATATCCAAAATAAAATCAAGTTAATGATTCCGACAGGAGCAATCAATTATTGTAAAATACGTCTAAATTCTGACAAATGGGTTAAAGAAGGTTATCATCTTTTCGTAAATTTACCCTTGCATTATAAAGAGATCACTCTAAATAAATTAAGGAAACATACCAAACTAAAAGATTTCAACCCGACTAACCCTGTAGAAATCCCTTTAACTATATGGAAATTTTTCACATGTCAAAATCAACTATCAATAAAAGGAATCTCTCTTTTTTATGATCTATTATCGACTCACCCATTTGACAATAAAAACACACACATGATTAAATGGGAGAGAGATGTAGAACAAAAATTTACCTGGGAACAATGGAAAAAAGCCATTCATATATCTAGCAAGTCGTCAGCATGTATCGAGCACTGGGACAACGCACAAAAAATACTCAATAGATGGTATCTGAGCCCATATAGATTATCGAAAATATATCCCTCTATATCTAATTTATGCTGGAGATGCAATGATCAGATGGGTAACCTTTTACACATTCTATGGAACTGTAAAAGTTTGCAAAGCTTCTGGAATTCAATAACTTCCTTCACTGCAGACCTCACGGGCATCCTAAATAAACTAAATCCTGCCACAGCCTTGCTAGGTATTAATTTAGATATATATCCTAAAGAATTCAGAACAATTGTATTCCACACACTAATAGCAGCAAGACTCACTATATCCAGCCTCTGGAAATCCAGTAATGCACCCAATTTATCGACAGTTATAGCCAGAATTAACACACAGGCCCAATACGAATTAATGCTGGCTTATAAAAACTATTCCACCATTACATTTAGAAAGAAATGGAGTACTTGGATATCCCATCCCAAAGCATCCAGTTACTTAAAACAATGTAATATATAATCTTATGACAAATTGGAAGTACACTGAAGTCATATATAAACACACCTCAGATGTAGTATATCATCCTGGACCCACTTTATTAACCTATGCAACAAGTTTCGTTCAGTTAATTTAGATGTTTGTATGTGTATATGTATATATATATATATATATATATATATATATATATATATATATATATATATATATATATATATATGTGTATGTATATATATATGTATATATTTTGTTTTTTGTTTTTTTGTTTTTTTTTGTTTTCCTTACAATTTTCTGTATTCAACTAATTAACGCAATTGATGGCCTATCCATGCCTACAGTTTGAACCCAATAGGGGTAGGCTGGTACAGACTATCAATTACTGTATTTGTATAAGAATATTCTTAAGAACTATTGCAAAGAAGTTAGTCACAATTGTTATCGTGACAATGTCAATCTGTATTGTTAAGAAAATCTTTTCAATAAAAATCTATTGTAAAAAAAAAAATATTTTTTTAATATCATTCTCATTACTTTGTGGACACACCTCGTATAAAGATACTGTTCACTGTAAATGTGGCTCCTCGTGTTGCTTCTTCCTCTTACTTTCCAGCCCTGCTGTACAGGGACTGCAAGAAGTTGATACCAAATCACATTCAGTTACTTACATTGCTTGAAGTTAAAAAATAAATGTATGATTATACAGCTGCATTCATTTGTGTCTTTTATATCTGCATTGAGTTTGGCTTCAATGGTCGGATTTGCAATAGTTTCTCATAGTTGAGCTCCTTATTTATTTGGATCTCCTTCTCTGCAGCCTTTCCAGTTCCAGGACATCTTTTTGGTTAAAGTGATTGTAAACCCTTACAGACCACTTTTTACTACAGGTAAGTCCATAATAAGGCTTATCTGTAGCTACCCCGGATATCCCCTAAACCTGCACAGTTTAGGAGATATCCCCTGTATCAGCATGTCATGACGTCATCAGCACGGCTCATTCGTGTCATTGCTTCAGCTGATGTGCCAATACCGGCGGCTCCCACACGCAGGAGTGATGTCATCGCGGCTCCAGCCAATCACAGCACCAATACCCGAAATACCTGAAGAGGTGGTCACTATATCCGACAACTTAGCCGCAGAGAATCCTTCTGGATCTATGAGACCAAGGTCCTATCTCCGGCAGGTATGAACGTGGATTTCGATTTAAATTGCTTTATTTCCAATAGATGATTTTTTATTAGTTTTTTGTAATATTCATTTGTGTATATTTTATTTTATGGGATATGTAAGTGTGATCGTATTTTGGGGACACCCGTGGCGTGATTGTCATATTTCTTTTAGTTTATTTTTTATCAATTATACTTTTCATTTGTGTATGCGATTTTTAGCGATTTTTGCCCAATTTAATTGCTTATACTTTCCCTTTAAGTAAGGGATGTTTAACCAGCCCGAATCTTCTCTCTTATCCAAGGGTGGTTTCTTTCGTCCCAGAGATACTTTTGAGCTGTAATTCCTTCATAGCCTTACAAGTATTGTATATCTGGGATGTAATAGTTTTGTTTCTTACTGCCCCTTTACCTTGTGAGAGGTTGTGCGGTTTAAACTTTTTAATACAATGGGTGTAACCGGAGTGACGTGCGGGCTCGCGTCCTCTGGATAAGTGGATCAGTGCCGTGATTGGAGCATTGGTTACCATGCCATTATATATCAACTATGCGGGCCGTCGATTGCGTGTCCTGCCCCACGCTGATGAAGTCCCGCCCACAGGACGTAACGCGTACGGGGACCAGGAGCGCATGACGTCACCCGCGGCTGTCAGCCAGTTTACGATCACACGCCATCCAGCCGGCACTCGGATCTGAGTGCTTTGTAATGTGAGTGCACAAGTTTTTTCCATTTTAGCAATAAAGTTTAGAAACGGAGAGCACTATATTGTTTATGCTTCATTTCTATATGCCATCTGATGAGAGTGGGAGCAGCATATGAGAAGTCATTATCGCCCATTTTTCAGCTTACCTGATTGGTTTACATGCTGTGTGACCTGTTTCAGGTCGAAGATTGCAGGTGAGGGACCATCCATATATGGTGAAGGGATTTTTAGTCACCTCTGATCCTATCCTAGGCGTTTTGACCATCCACTGGTGATCTCATCTCATCTCCCATTTTTATTTTATTATTGTTTTATTATCGAATGGACAATCTATCTGCGCAGCACCTTTATTATTTATATGTCATATGACATCCAGCAGGATAACAGCCGCCATGCACCCGCGGGGGCGCACATAGTGGCGATCGGTGGAGCGGTGTGTCAGTCTGACACACCGATCCACCGGCAGAGGCTCTTTACCACGTGATCAGCCGTGTCCAATCATGGCTGATCACGATGTCAATAGGAAAAGCCATTGATCGGCTTTTCCTCACTCGCTTCTGATCGATGCGAATAGAGGAGAGCCGATCAGCGGCTCTCCTGACAGGGGGGTCTGTGCTGATTGTTTATCAGCGCAGCCCCCCTCAGATGCCCACACTAGACCACCAGGGAAACCGCCAGGACCACCAGGGAAGGGGGCAACATGTGGATGGCCATGTATGTAACCCATGGCCATCCACATGTGCAAATTATGCCCAATCTGTGCCAATCAATGCCCACAAATGGGCACTGACTGGCACCATTATATATCAGTGATGCCCATCAATGCCACCCATCAGTGTCATCAGTGCCACCAATCAGTGTCATCAGTGCCACCCATCAGTGTCCATCGGTGCCACCTGTCATTGCCCATCCAAGCCCATCCATACCACCTATCAGTGCCACCCATAGGTACCCATCAGTGCCACCCATAAATACCCATCAGTGCCACCCATAAGTACCCATCAATGCCACCTACGAGTACCCATCAGTGCCGCCTATGAGTGCCCATCAGTGCCACATACCAGTGCCACCTATCAGTGCCACCTCATTGGTGCCACCTCATCGGTGTCCATCAGTGCTGCCTATCAGTGCCACCTCATTGGTGCCACCTCATCGGTGTCCATCAGTGCCGCCTTATCAGTGCCCGTCAGTGCAGCCATATCAGTGCCCGTCATAGAAGAAGAAAACATACTTATTTACAAAAAATTTTAACAGAAACAAAGAAAAACTTGTTTTTTTTCCAAATTTTCGGTCTTTTTTTATTCCTTGGCAAAAAATAAAAACCACAGAGGTGATCAAATACCATCAAAAGAAAGCTCTATTTGTGGGAACAAAATGATAAAAAATTTGTTTGGGTATAGTGTTGTATGACCATTCAAATTGTGACAGCGCTGAAAGCTGAAAATTGGCCTGGGCAGGAAGGTGTCTAAGTGCCGGGTATTAAAGTGTTTAACCAAGCCTCTCCAAAGCCTTGTTTCGAAGCAAGTGTAAACTAGCCCTAAGTGCCTCATCAAGAAGGGACAAGGACATCCACATCCTTCTCTGTCATTGATTTTTTATATATATTTTTTTTAATGAACTGTTCTTAGAGTTGTTGGAAGTGATCTGGGAGTGTACACTGTACATGTAATACAAGAATTGCTAGGAGCAAAGTGAAGGAGCATTTTTTGTCTCTGCCATAATTCCTGGCTCTGTTCCGCCTGCTTTGGAGTTTGGGGTTTTTCTGCCCACCTTTGTATGTTCCAGCTCCTCCTTTTACACTATTCATAGTAAAAACACTTTTAACCACTTGTATATGTCTCGGGACAGGTTTCTTTTAACCTTGGAAATTATTTTCTCCTAAACACAAAAAACAAAAAGCATAAACATGCAAATATCTACCGGTATTCACACTACATTATATAACTTAACTTTGTGTCTTGTCTGTAGAAGCAATTTAAAGCTAAGAATCAGTACAATGTGTATCAACATATAGAACATGTAAACTTTTATTTGTCCTCCAACTTCCTCAAGATAAAAGCTGCAAGACCAGCTCAGCCCCACCCTGTGCCAAGAAATGTGAGATGACTTTGGATTTTCAGTCTCAGAGACTTTCACTTTCATTTCTCTCTTCTGCTGTCAGCGATGGCGTCTGCTGATGTGAGACAAGAGCTGGACTGTTCCGTCTGTCTGAACATTTATACAGATCCTGTAAACCTGAGATGTGGACACAACTTCTGCCGGGTCTGTATTGATGGTGTGTTGGATACACAGGAGAGATCTGGAGGTTATTCCTGTCCTCAGTGCAGAGAAGAGTTCCAGGATCGGCCTGTACTGCAGAGGAACATAACACTACGTAACATAGTGGAGGCTTTCCGATCTTCTCAGCTGGAAGAAGGGAAGACTGGAATCTTCTGTACTTACTGCTATCACTCTCCTGTACCTGCTGTAAAATCATGTCTGCTATGCGAAGCTTCTCTATGTAATGATCACCTGAGAGTCCACAGCACATCACCAGAACATGTCCTAACTGATCCCACCACTTCCATGGAGAACAGAAAATGCTCCATCCATAGAGAACTTCTTAAATATTACTGCACTGAGGACTCTGCCTGTATCTGTGTGTCCTGCAGTTTGGCCGGAGAACACCGGGGACACAAGGTGGAGACTCTGGATGAGGCCTCCGAGAAGAAGAAACAGGAACTGAGAAATGTTCTGCAGAAACTGATGACAGAGAGAGAGGAGACGGAGAAAAGAGTCCAGAGTCTGCAGGATCGCAGGAGAAAAGTACAAGAAAAATCAGCCGGTCTAACAGAGAGAGTCACTGCCCTGTTCATAGAGCTCAGGAGACATCTGGAGGACCTGGAGAATAGAGTCCTGAGGAACATCTCCAGCCAGGAAGAGCGGATCTCATTGTCTGATCTGATCCATCAGCTGGAAATAATGAAGGAGGATCTGTCCAGGAAGATGGAGGACATTGAGGAGCTGTGTAACATGACTGACCCACTGACTGTCCTACAGGAATCAGACACAGGGGACTTGTGTGATACTGAGGAGGGAGATGATGAGGACAGAGAGAGACATGATAGACTCCTCCATGATGGAGGGGATCTGGATGTGGCTGGAATCTCACACACATTACACACGGGGTTATCTGATATGATAAAAGAGGTAAATGTATTCTTCAATATACAGGAAGCTTCAGACATATTACTGGATGTGAACACAGCTCATAATTATCTACAGATATCAGATGACATGAAAACTGTATCCAGGTCAGATATAAAGCAGAATCGTCCAGAAACACCAGAGAGATTTCAGTTCTGGCCCCAGGTATTAAGCAGTCAGAGATTTTCCTCGGGGCGACATTACTGGGAAGTGGATGTCAGTGAGTCAGAAGAGTACAGAGTCGGGATGTGTTATCCCAGTATAGAGAGGAGAGAAGGGCAGGCAGGGATTGGAAATAATAACAAGTCCTGGGGTTTGTTAAGGTATAGCACTGGGTGTTATCTAAGACATGACAATAAACGGATCAGCATATCTCCCAATCTCTCCAGTAACAGAGTCAGGATCTATGTGGATTATGAGGCCGGGCAGCTGTCCTTTTATGATCTGTGTGACCCGATCCGACACCTCCACACCTTCACCACCACCTTCACTGAGCCCCTCCATGCTGGGTTATGGGTAGGAAAAGGTTCTATAACAATATCTGGGGGTGAAAGGCGACGTGAGAAATAATAATATAACAGAAAATCTGCCCAAACCTGCTGACATCACAGAAATCTGAATCTGATTATTTGTAACTAATGGAATAATGCAGAAGATTCATATTCCATATGTCATAAATCTAAAGGTTCCCAACACAAACAATCACAGCATTGAGAAATCTCAGCACAGGAAAGTGTGATTTATTCTCTTATAGTGACAATAATAAGATTTGGGGTTTTCAGGGGTTCATTAAGGGCCAGTTCACACCACGTGCAGTCCAGTGCATTTTTTATCTGCATCAAAAACGCATAGAAAGTAGGTTATATGGTTTTCAATGGCATAGTTCACACTTGTGCTTCCAGTTCCAGAAAAAAAGTAGAACATGCTGCATTTTTCCTGCACTGAAATGTACTGGAATGCTGTAAAACACACCAAAAACGCACTGGAACACCCATGTTCTTATTTAAGGTTAAGGGAAAAAAATATGGGGGGGGGAATGCACTGGACTGCATCAAAAACGCACCAAAAATGCAATGAAACGCATCAAAAACATGCATAAAAAAAGCATCTGGAGAGCATCCGGACTGCGTTTCTATGGTGTGAACTGGCCCTTTATAATGACAATAATAGGATTTGGGGTTTTCAGGGGTTCATTAAGGGCCAGTTCACACCACATGCAGTCCAGTGCGTTTTTTTTTCTGCATCAAAAACGCATGGAAAGTAGGTTATATGGTTTTCAATGGCATCGTTCACACCAGTGCTTGCAGTTCCAGTGCGTTTCAGTTGCAGAAAAAAAGTAGAACATGCTGCATTTTTTCTGCACTGGACTGTACTGGAACGCTGTAAAAAGCATCAAAAACTCACAGGAACGCACCAAAAACGCACTGCAACACCCATGTTCTTATTTAAGGTTAAGAAAAAAAAGGGGGGGAGAAATGCACTGGACTGCATCAAAAACGCATCAAAAACGTGCATTTAAAAAAGCATCTGGAGCGCATCCCGACTGCGTTTCTATGGTGTAAACTGGCCTGGATGCGTTCCAGGTGCTTTTCTGCATGCGCGTTTTTGATGCATTCCAGTGCGTTTTTGATGCAGTCCGGTGTTTTTTTTCCCCTCTTTTTTCTTAACCATAAATAAGGACAAGTGTGTTTCAATGCGTTTTTGATGCGTTTTACAGCGTTCCAGTACAGTCAAGTGCAGGAAAAATGCAGCATGTTCTACTTTTTCTGGAACTGGAACGCACTGGAACTGCAAGCACTGGTGTGAACGATGCCATTTAAACCATATAACCTACTTTCTATGTGTTTTTGATGCAGAAAAAAAATGCACTGGACTGCATGTGGTGTGAACTGGCTCTAAGTGTTAGTGGTCAGGATAAGACTATTATCATTGATTATAATTTGTATTATTATTCTACATTGTCAGAAAATGTAATGTACACTATTGCAGCTTGCCAATACTTGGATGTGGTGACTGCATTGGTTTTCTTTTTTCAGTCTTTTTTTTTTCTATTTTTACCTAGAGATCCTGCCAGTAACACACTTCCTGTCCTAGGATGACCCCACTCACTCATGGTACTGTACACTGTAGATTTTTAGGTACTGTCATTTTTTGGCGCCGTTCCACGAGCGTACGCAGTTTTAAAGCGTGACATGTTGGGTATCTATTTACTCAGCATAACATCATCTTTTATATTTCACTATATGAGTAATATATTGTGTTTTAAAATTGTGTGTGCATTAAAATTCATTACGTTTTTTTTTCCTCAAAAAAATTTGCATTTAAAAAGACGCTGTGCAAATATAAAAATATGCAACACCCACCATTTTATTCTCTAGGGCCTCTGCTTTAAACAATCTATAATGTTTGGGGGCTCTGGGCAGTTCTCTAGCAAAACAATGCTGATTTTTACATATAGGAGAGGAATGTCAGAATTGGCCCGGACTGGAAGCGGTTAATATCAGACTGCAGAGTGCACAGGACAGCACTGGATTTCTGGCAGGATTCACAGGGTGATTTGCACACTGATTGAATAGCTATAACAATATTCTTTCAACTGTATATTTAACAGATCAAAATGAAGGAAATAAGTGAAGTTGGTTGTTATCTTCATTGTAGTTTATTGTTGCTGTCAGACAGAAGTGTACAAAGCTGTAAAGCTCTAATTGGCTCAGAGTGCTGCCCCTCCCCCCCATGCTGCTGTGTAGGTGATTACAGGAAGTGATATCAAGACTAATTCAGATATATACAACAGTTCTATGTAGACAAAAAAATAAGCTTTTTAATTAATACATAATTGCATTAAAGTAGAACTGAAGGCAATACTTTTTTTTTCATTTTGGATAGATCAAGGGAGGGTTATAACCCCCGTCAGATTTTTTTTTTCTGCCATCTGTGTCCCATTGTTGAGATTTCCCTTCACTTCCTGTCCCATAGCCAAACAGGAAGTGAGAGGAAATCCCTGTAAATCAAGGGAATTTCTTGGGACCCCCCAGGTCACGACAATTTTTTTAGTAAAATACGTGCATCTCACCCCTGATGACTGGCAGGAAACCAAGAAACGCGTCGGGTTATAAACTAAGGGTGCCGAGCTAAGCCTATTCTTATCTTGAATTCAATGAACTTTTCTCTGATTTTGTATTCTTATCATGTGATTTATGTAAAATTTGGATTGTCATATATTTTTTGACTCTTGTATTTTTCTGCAGGAATTGTATCAGTTTATGTCCCTTGATTTGTCTGCATAAAATTGTGATTATTAATACAAATATTTCATCTTTTATGATTATGCCTATATTCTATTTATTCTACTTGTGTAGGCCTAAAACAATCATGGACAACCCAGACGGGTTAACGACCTCAAACTAAATCCAAATGAATATAATTGAATGTATATTTATCACCTACAATGACATGCTTCATATAAAGTCCCATCTCCGTTCTCCAATTTTCTGTAATATAACCAGGGATGGAAGCATGCCATTGATACATGAAGGTAGTGACAGGCCACGTTTTCTTCATTAGAATCAAAGCAGGTTTAAGAATTCGGTTAAATACAAATCTGAATTACGTTATTTAGGACAAATATTATTTCATTATTTTGGAGGATTCCTTTACATTTGCATTACTGATAAGGTTTATTTCAAATATGTGAAGTGTTCAATATTATAAAAGAAATATCTAAATTCAACATTTTGCTGCGTACATGTACAATACTGTGCAAAAGTTTTAGGCAGGTGTGAAGAAATAATGTGAAGTACAAATGCTTTCAAATATATACAATACAGCCGTGGCCAAAAGTTTTGAGAATGACACAAATATTCATTTTCACAAAGTCTGCTGCCTCTGTTTTTATGATGGTGATTTGTATATTCTACAGAATGTTATTTAGAGTGATCAGATTTGTCCCTCTTTGCCATGAAAATGAACTTGATCCCATTAAAAAAAAACATTTCCACTGCATTTGTGAAGAAGACTTCAGGGCGTCCAAGAAAGTCCACCAAGCGCCAGGACTGTCTTCTACAGTTGATTCAGCTGCGGGATCGGGGGCACCACCAGGGCAGAGCTCAGGAATGGTAGGAGGCAGGTGTGAGGACATCGGCACACACAGTGAGGAGAAGACTTTTGGAGGATGACCTTGATAGGGAAATCCCAGAACTTAGGGGTTTCCAATGACATTTTGACTGCTGAACCGCATTCAAAAAAATGTATTTAATATTCAAGCCTATAGTTTTAGCTATAGGCAGGGAGAACAATACAGTAAGTACATGGTGACATTCAATATGATTGTTCTGCAATGGCTGAGAGCCTCATAGTACAATTTATACATTCTACAGGGGGTGGCACCTTGAATGGGACTCTTTTGAAGTACCATTCAACTCTTTGGTCAGATTCATTGATATGCAAATGGTCATTTAACATATACATGTCACTTCCCAAGTTCTGTGGGAAAGCCAGAGGTAGACCTTTTAACAGCTGAAGGTGTGAATGGCATTTGATCACCAAAACAGCTGTGAACTCATATGACTTCTATCATATTTGTATCCAATATATCTGGTTAATCAGAATACATGTTTTGATAATCATAACTAAATGTTTGATAAATAAATAGCTATTCCATTTACCCTATCAATCCCTTCTCTTGGTCAAATTAAAAATTGATCACATAACTAACAAAACATAACATAACAGCAATATAACAAACAATTCACACACTGGTTGTGGACAGTTGGGTTTTTGACTATTCAGTGTAGAGATTCTTTTGGTGACAGTTAAAGCTGTGTGGGGCCTAACTAGATGTGAATATTACAGGCAATGATATTGGGAAAATGGAACAAACTAAGTCTCATAACACATGCACAACCTAAACTGCAAAGGAAAGGCAGATAAAATTACAATTCCTATAAATCGCTTCTAAATTCCAACATCTCCCTCCAACTGCCTAATCTTAGTTTAAATATTTATTCTTCTAGTTCATGTTCCTCCTAATTTATGTACCCAATTTACTTCTGCAGAAAAATCTCATTTTGCTTTGCAAGGCTAAACAAAAATAAAAATACAAAAATGTCTAAAAACAAAAATGACACGTTGGTCTAACAATGTATGAACACCAAGTCTTTAGTTGATTCCTCCTCTGTAACTTTGACAGCTCGTCCTCCATAAGACTCCATTGCAACACCTTAAGAAGGCATCCAATGTTCATACATAATCTTCTTTTCTTCAGGACTATCGCAGTCCACATGACAAGAAACTTCCAGTAGGTGTGCAGATCTTTTTGCAATTATAGCAAACTGAGCTGTGATTTTTTTTTAGACAGCTGACATGATAAGTATCAAAGTTCTTTAGACATCTAAAAAGCTTTTGAAAGCACGCTTTTCCATCAATGCTGTTTGTGGCTCATGTCATAAAGCCAAGGAATGAGGGAGGAGATTTTTGAGGATTGCGTCACTCAGATTGTTAGTCCAACATTTGATCATTAACAAAAATGCCCATAAAGCCGTTGAATTTTTTTACTGCTGAAGTAAATCTATGTTCTAGAGGTAAGGCCCCTTTCACACGAGGCGGACCCCTGTTTCTACGGAGCCCGCCTCGGTCCGCCGGCTCAGCGGGAGATCAGTCCGTTGATCTCCGCTGAGCTGGCAGATGACAGGTCCCTCTCTGCTCACTGAGCGGGGAGGGGCTTATCAAGCGCCGCTGCCGCCTATGGAGGGATCGGATGAAAATGGACAGCATATCCGTTTTCATCAGATCTCACCCAATCCGATCCGCCAGCGATGGACCTGGACGTAGGGCCATCCGTCTGATTTTAGCAGATCGGACGGGGTCGGATGTCAGCGGACATGTCTCCGCTGACATCCGACGCTCCATAGACTAACATGGAGCGCCCATTCAGGTCCGCCATCAAAACTGACAGGCGGACCTGAACGGTCCGATCGTGTGAAAGGGGCCTTAGACCTGGAAGAAAAGAAAAACGTCTTAATACAAGGAGAAACCATTCTCATTTAGTGTAAAATGTTATTCAACTGTCATTTAAACTAAACTGTCTAGACCATAAACATTTATCATGAACAGTAAGCTTCTCAGAAGGGGGGCTATCACGTATGGCCTGGACCATTGATCCTACAGGAACATAGACAAGGATTTACAAGAATGACAGGAGTATAGTGCAGTACTGGGGTTCAGGGTCCACAGGAGATACAGTATTGTGTACAAGGATTCTAAGGCAGGAAGGATACCTAATGGTACTATCTGGGGAGAACGCAGCATGTCCGCACGTGCAACAATGGTGAGGGCCCTTGAAAGGGCCGAGGCCCAGAGTCTAAGGAACTGCCTTGTCTTCTCCAGAGCTCTTGATGGTAGAGATGGTTTTGTGCTGCAGACAGTTTTTGGTTGCGGCCCTCTTACTCACCCAAGCAGGCAGATACCTAGTACTAAGGGCCAATGGACAAATGAGAATCCCTTGCAGCGCTGAGGTGCTGGGATCACTAAACAGTAGGGAGCAAAATTCAAGCTAACAGGTGTGTGCCTGGACACACAGACATTGGGGACAGATACACAAAGACACATAAACAGCTAGAAATGAGTAGCCATGCAGACAGTCACACAGGAATCTATAAGGGTAGTGAAGTTGCATGGTGTCACCGAACAGGAAACTAGTTTACAAATACACTTGGAGACACAAAGGCAGACTTGCTTAGGACATTATTATTCAAAGCCTAGGGCAATCTGCTTCAGCTTGAAAAGGCAGCACTGGCTGGGCATGTAGCTACTTCAATTAGCAACAGGAGGTTTAATCTAGTCTTAAAAACAAGTTTTGTGGGACAAGATACAACCGCAGACCTTATATGTTAAAGCATTGGAACTAAATGCCAATACCAATACACTAATAATACCAGCATACCTGCTGATCTTTGGGAATAGAGGAGACAGATCTGTGAAAAAGCTGACGATCTGTGACAGGTCTAATTTAAAATCTTAATAATACCCAAGTAATTCTTAACACTCAATGTAGTAACACTGACATACATGTAGTAATACATTCATTACTTTTTTTTTTTATCATCATAGGTGTTTAACCACTTCAGCCCCGGAAGGATTTACCCCCTTCCTGACCAGAGCACTTTTTACAATTTGGCACTGCGTCGCTTTAACTGTTAATTGTGCGGTCATGCAATGCTGTACCCAAACAAAATTTGCGTCCTTTTCTTCCCACAAATAGAGCTTTCTTTTGATGGTATTTGATCACCTCTGCGGTTTTTATTTTTTGCGCTATAAACGGAAAAAGACCGAAAACTTTGAAAAAAAATATTTTCTACTTTTTGTTATAAAAAAAAATCCAATAAAAACTCAATTTTAGTCATACATTTAGGCCAAAATGTATTCGCCCACATGTCTTTGGTAGTGTCTACAAACTAGGGTAGATTTTCTGTAATTTACACAGCTTTTAGTTTATGACTACCTACGTCATTTCTTGAGGTGCTAAAATGGCAGGGCGGTACAAAACCTGCCCAAATGACCCAATTTTGGAAAGAAGACACCCCAAGAAAATTGCTGAGAGGCATGTTGAGCCCATTGAATATTAATATTTTTTTGTCCCAAGTAATTGAATACTGACAAAAAAAAAAATTACAAAAAGTTGTCACTAAATGATATATTGCTCAAACAGGCCATGGGCATATGTGGAATTGCACCCCAAAATATATTCAGCTGCTTCTCCTGAGTATGGGGATACCACATGTGTGGGACTTTTTGGGAGCCTAGCCATGTACAGGGCCCCGAAAACCAATCACTGCCTTCAGGATTTCTAAGGGCGTAAATTTTTGATTTTACTCCTCACTACCTATCACAGTTTTGAAGGCCATAATATACCCAGATGGCATAACCCCCCCAAAATGACCCCATTTTGGAAAGTAGACACCCCAAGCTTTTTGCTTTGAGGCATGTTGAGTCCATGGAATATTTTATATTTTGACACAAGTTGCGGGAAAGTGACAATTTTTTTTTTTTTTTTTGCACACAGTTGTCACTAAATGATATATTGCGCACACAGGCCATGGGCATATGTGGAATTGCACCCCAAAATACATTTAGATACTTCTCCTGAGTATGGGGATACCACATGTGTGGGACTTTTTGGGAGCCTAGCCGCGTACGGGGCCCCGAATACCAATCACCGCCTTCAGGATTTCTAAGGGTGTAAATTTTTGATTTCACTCTTCACTGCCTATCACAGTTTCGGAGGCCATGGAATGCCCAGGTGGCACAACCCCCCCAAATGACCCCATTTTGGAAAGTAGACACCCCAAGCTATTTGCTGAGAGGCATGGTGAGTATTTTGCAGCTCTCATTTGTTTTTGAAAATTAAGAAAGACAAGAAAAAAAATTTTTTTTTCTTTTTTCAAAACTTTGTGACAAAAAGTGAGGTCTGCAAAATACTCACTATACCTCTCAGCAAATAGCTTGGGGTGTCTACTTTCCAAAATGGGGTCATTTTGGGTTTTTTTTGCCACGTGGGCATTCCATGGCCTCCGAAACTCTGATAGGCAGTGAAGAGTGAAATCAAAAATTTACGCCCTTAGAAAGCCTGAAGGCGGTGATTGGTTTTCGGGGTCCCGTACGAGGCTAGGCTCCCAAAAAGTCTCACACATGTGGTATCCCCGTACTCAGGAGAAGCAACAGAATGTATTTTGGGGTGTAATTTCACATATTCCCATGGCATGTTTGAGCAATATATCATTTAGTGACAACTTTGTGCAAAAAAAAAAAAAAAATTTGTCTCTTCCCGCAACTTGTGTCACAATATAAAATATTCCATGGACTCGACATGCATCTCAGCAAATAGCTTGGGGTGTCTACTTTCCAAAATGGGGTCATTTGGGGGTGTTTGAACTGTCCTGGCATTTTATGCACAACATTTAGAAGCTTATGTCACACATCACCCACTCTTCTAACCACTTGAAGACAAAGCCCTTTCTGACACTTTTTGTTTACATGAAAAAATTATTTTTTTTTGCAAGAAAATTACTTTGAACCCCAAACATTATATATTTTTTTTAAAGCAAATGCCCTACAGATTAAAAAATGGTGGGTGTTTCATTTTTTTTTTCACACAGTATTTGCGCAGCAATTTTTCAAACGCATTTTTTGGGTAAAAAACACACTTTTTTAAATTTTAATCAACACACTATATTGCCCAAATGTTTGATGAAATAAAAAAGATGATCTTAGGCCGAGTACATGGATACAAAACATGACATGCTTTAAAATTGCAGTGGCAACAAAATAAATACATTTTTAAAAGCCTTTACAGGTTACCACTTTAGATTTACAGAGGAGATCTATTGCTAAAATTACTGCCCTCAATCTGAGCTTCGCGGTGATACCTCACATGCATGGTGCTGTAAAAAAGTGAGAGAGAGAGAGAGAGAGAGAGAGAGAGAGAGAGAGAGAGAGAGAGAGAGAGAGAGAGAGAGAGAGAGAGAGAGAGAGAGAGAGAGAGAGAGAAACCAACAACTATTTTTTTACACTTTTTTTTGTAACTGTAACTTTTATAACTGTAACCGGTTCCAGGTTCGGGTCTCTCAAAATGCGATGGCATCTTGGGAGACCTTGTGAAAATGCGCCCAGTCTGTGGAATGCTGTACCCTACGCTATTACTCAACTAGTGAATGGTAGCGTTCAAAACATTCACCAATGCAAAGACCAGGATTGTCAGGACAGGAGGGACAATAATAGCGGGTGTCACGCCTATACACGCACTTGCTGCAGACATGACATCTTTTTTGGGGGGGGGGGGGTTCGTTGGGTAGGGGTACTCGGGAGGACATAAAGAAAATGCCTCTCATGCAGCCGACTGCATTTGGTTGGGGATGTGAATGGGGGAAGTGCGGGCGCTGCAGAAGTGGTGGGTTCCCAATTAGGATTGGTGAATGCAGCAGGAAGGGCATTATGGGCATGACGGGCCTGTTTGTCTTCTTCTTGGTGGCAGCGGGACACTACTTGTGCTTGCCACCTCACCAGCTTGAACTGCACTTATTGGACTCGCCACATCACCAAGTGTTACTGCAGTGCTGGTTTGACTATGACCGGGGTATACTAGGCCACTGGTGCTTGCCAGTTCACCAAAACGCTACCAAAAAAACTGTTAGCGATCACAGGGATAAGGCCTGACTCTACGAATGCTGCAGTTATGCGTTTAGTGTTTTGTAAGTGACAGTGATCGATCAATACTGCACTTGGGTGGGCTGGGCCAGGCAGAGGGGCAAAATGCAGGTGCTAGCAGGTATCTGGGCTGATCCCGCTAACACTGCATTTTTGGGAACCCTAAACTGCTGGGGATGCTAGTATAGATCTGACTGGATCAGATATTGATCCGTTCAGATACTATACCACTAAGGGAGGTGTACGGTGCGTGTCTGGGTGTTAGCGCTACTTGCACTAACCTGACGCTGCCTGGGGCTGGTGCTTGCCAGTTCACCAAAACGCTACCAAAAAAACTGTTAGCGATCGCAGGGATCAGGCCTGACTTTGCGAACGCTGCAGTTATGTGTTTAGTGTTTTGTAAGTGATAGTGATCGATTGATACTGCACTTGGGTGGGCTGGGCCGGGCCGGGCGGAGGGGCAAAATGCAGGGGCTAGCAGGTATCTTGGCTGATCCCGCTAACTCTGTGTTTTTGGGAACCCTAAACTGCTGGGGATGCTAGTATAGATCTGATCGGATCATATATTGATCCGTTCAGATACTATACCACTAAGGGAGGTATACGGTGCATGTGTGGGTATTAGCGGTACTGGCGCTAACCTGATGCTGCCTGGGGCGATGCATATCACCACCAGGTGATCAGGGGGCTAAACTTTTATTAGGTAATAAATGACGGGTGCCCTGACATTATAAAAAATAAACAAACTAACCAGCGTCACCCCTAACAGTTATACGGTGATCAGTGGTGAAAGGGTTAACTAGGGGGCAATCAAGGGGTTAAAACACTTATTAGATAGTATATGGGGGTCAGGTTAGAGATATTTAGCATACAGTAAACATACAGAACATTTTCTTTCTTAGATGTTTTACCAGAGCACTTTTTCCAATACCAAAAAATTGTTTGACGTCAAACTAAATGTTACCACGTGGATTTTATGTATGTTATACCATTACTATAAAAAACTATTATTCACCATGATTAAAAATGAGCAGCTCAAAAAAAACTAATTTTTTTATAAGTTCCCCTTTGTCTTGAAAGACAGTTATACTTCACCATACTGAGCACATTGGAAAACTTCTTCAAAAAACTGTTTCTTCTATGGAAAACAAAGATTACTGTTAATACACATTAAATATACATTATTAGGAGGTATATTACTTTCCTTTTTTTTTTTTTTTTTTTTTTTTTATTTACAGTTCACTCAGCTCACTCAATTTGCATGACAATACAGCTGTTCACACACAAGCTGTGCAATTTAACCCGTGTCAAAGAAAAGTGGGGGCTCGTTGCTCCTTTAAACTATAAAACACCATTCCTTATTTTTAAACTTTAATCATTAGTGAAAAATGTTTTTTTTTTACGTCACTAATCTTTTAACATTTTACTTTAATTATTTTTATCAATTTTATTAAATGTATTGGGTATGACTCCAATGACCACATGATTAGCCACCCCGGCAAGTATTTAATTTTACGATTTTCTGCTCACAGTTTTTAGATTATCTTTTCTTTTAGAATAAGCAAATATAATAATTTTATGTTTTCTTTTTTATATTAAATTGACCACAGTGCAAAATGACTACACATTGCACACGATTTTACAATTTTAAGTATTTTTTTTTTATACCCAAATTATATAGATCAAATTATTCATGATTTTTAAGTCAGAAATACAATTTTTAGTATTTTTAAGGTCACACTTTACAGACAAAATATTTTTCTTGCTTCTAAAAGTTGCAATGACCAACATTCCACTGACTTGTTACCTGTAATTGTCCATGTGTCCCATCACTTTAAAACATACATAACAAACACAAAACAAATCATCATGCCACCCATATTCATACTGTGTTACTATTATTTCACATTCATCAGTCCCTACCCTCAAGGAGCTTACAATCCTAAGGTCCCCAACTCACATTCATACATACACTGGGGACAATTTAGACAGGATCCAATTAACATACCAGCATTTCTCCAGAGTGTAGGAGTACCCGGAGGAAACCCATGCAGGCACAGGGAGAACACGCAAACTTCATGTATGTAAAGTCGTGGTTTGAAACAACTGTTTTGCTGATACAGCACTTTGGGTGTATTAATACAACTAACATGACATAACAATCCATGGATCTCACACACATATATACAACAAACATAACTCTCACACTTAGCCAACTACACCCTGTAGACAAAAATCTTCCTCTAATAAAGCTGCACTTTCCCTTCTCTTTTTTTTATAAGTTCACTCATCTATAATGGGCTCTAATCCATATGTCTACTTAGGTCATTATAAGTGCGCTGGGTGGTAGGGTATAATGTGCTTGCAGTTATTTTAGCAATGTTATTATTAGGTTCAAATTCATATACAGGACAGTAAGTTTCTTTCATTTCCTTTTTTCAACGTTTTTGTCATTTGTTTTAGCCTTCTAGTGGTGCAAAACCCCTGTGTGCTTTGGTTCCATTCCTTGAGGGACTCGGCCACTCCTGTTCCCAAAGGAGCGCCTGGTGGGATCACACAGATCCCAATCTGGGGTGTACTCAGTGGTACAATTCCCTATCTCACACGGTGGTGAGACTTCCTCAAGGATTCATCTATTCCTAGCTCCCCACATCACACAGACACAGTGAACCTAAGTAATAGCAGGAACTGTATACCTGGCCCCCAATCTCAGCCAAGGATCTATACCAGACTATACACTGCACAAATCAGGCACACAACTGAACGGGGGGGGCGGGTTTGTCACAGAAGCTGCTAAAAAAGTAAACTCTGGATTTAAGATGTAAAGACACACTCCTTTCTAAATAGAAATAGTCAATAGAGCACCCCCCCTGAGATAAATGCTGCCCGTAAGCACCCCCCTGAGATAAATGCTGCCCGTAAGCACCACCCTGAGATAAATGCTGCCCATACATGTTTTGAGGTGACATGTAGCTCCCGTGTGGGGGATATATGGGGGACATCAAAGATTGTTGTATCGGGAGGGAAATCTGACAGGGAATTCCTGGCTTCAGAGGGTCTATGCTGGGGAGACATTTGAGGTCTCACATTGGGAGGGTAGACATCCCTCCGCTCAGCACAGGTGGAGCTTGATTATGGGGAAGGCATGTAAATACACAGAGAGAGTGAGGAGAAGTTGGGGTAAAGCAGAGGGTGTATGCTGGGAGGGGCCACCACATTAGGGGCCACGCATTTTGTGTACGATATTGGAAGGTTTCATAAGATCCTTGGGAAGGTTGAGGCAGGATGTACACTTGGAGGCTGGGTTGGTACTGGGGACTGAGCCTCTGCTACTTTCTATTGGAGGATGAGGGTTATGAAAAGCGGAAGGTCTGTAGGGCTGTCCATACAGGATATAAGGAGCCAGGTCATGAGGGTAGGCTTCCTGGTGGGTGGCCACCGTATTCTGCAGCTTTGTGGCTTCGGCAGGAATCCGGCTCACATTCACTGTCCAGTGGTTGCCTTTAGGCTGCGGCTTCAGCGGATCTTTCAGGACCTGCAAAGAGGGAGAAGACGTTAGAGGCATAAGCCAGCACAGCAGATTCACACAAATTATTACAGGTCAGGGTAACAAAACCTTGTGACCTTTTTATAATGATCAGAAAAGTCATTTCTCAGAATCTGCACCTATTTTTAAAAATTGGTTACTTTTACTTGGCTACAATATGTAGTAAATGAGCAAATTCTAAAAAACCAACAGCAATGAAAAATGGCTAAATTAAAGTAGAACTCTTTGCTTTATATAGAGTGGGAGATGGTTGGGTCCCCCATTGAGTGTGTAATAAGAAAACTTAGAGCTGTAAGACTCACTGGTGTCTCACGCAGCTAGCGGGTACCGCCATCCAAAGAGCTCATCCCGGCACCAGGGAAAATACACAGAAGCAGCCAATGGGATACCACACATTGGAAACAGCCAGAATATAAGAAGGTGAGATCCAGCTTCAACCCAGGCTCCTCCCAGGCCATGCCCAACTGACACATTTCCCCATGCCCACAGGGCTTAGTCGTAGAGGTCTATAACCAAGCCCTGTAGATGGGGTGAAGCACGTCAGCTGGGCTTTGCCTGGGGAGGAGCTTTGGGCTAAAGGCGCATCTCACCACCTTATATGATTTTTATGTTTGGGTGAAATATAATATAAGGCTCCCTGAGTCTGCAGGATAGTTCATAATGCTTAGGAAAAGTTGTTACTTTTCCTTTCACTGCGCTTTGCAACGCTGCATAGACACTTCAAACAGAAAGTTTTGCTGAAGTATTAAAACAATAGCGTAAAAATAAAATGGATTTAAAGAAAAAAAAAAAGTTGATCATGAAAGAGTTTAAAGGAAAGTTCCCCTCCTGCTTGGAAGGTTGGGTGGCACTGTGGGAGGTAAAGGGATTTGCAGCTGACTTAAGACCCAGGGGGAGCCACAGCCCTGCAGCAGGCCATGGCCCTGTGGTTGAGAACCATAGAGGAACCTCAAAAATGACTATATTTATATATGATTCACACTTACCAGAATAAACACATGGGTTGATTTACTAAAACTGGAGAGTACAAAATCTGGTGCAGCTCTCCATAGTAACCAATCAGCTTCTAATTTCAGCTTGTTCAGTAAAGCTTTGACATTAAAACCTGGAAGCTGATTGGTTTCTATGCAGAGCTGCACCAGATTTTGCACTCTCCAGTTTTAGAAAATCAACCCCCATAGACCTGGCCACTGGTGATAACCTCTGCATAGGCCTTAACAAAGTCTAAGCTTAGTTAAAAAAAAAAAAAAAAAAAAACTCTTGCCAACAGATTTTTCATCCCAAAGTAATTCAGATCTTTACAGCGCTCTGGAAGAGTTCTATCACCACATATCAAAATTATAGCTCAGCACGCTCTCGTATTATCACATTTGCGTTGTGATTTTGGGACTATCCTGCAAGAGCCATAAGAGCCAATCACCACCATCACATCCTAGGAGCAACAAGATCTTTGGGTTACCATTGTGATCCCAGCACAAAACCTGGAAGCAAAACTTATTTTTGGGCATTTTGGATGGAGTGGAGATTTTTTTTTACGTTTTTCTGTCTTTTCCCCTTTCCTTCAAGTAAAATGAAATCTCCCCAAAGGGAGGCAAATCCCAAGTTAGACATTTGCCACAGGAACAATTGTCTTCATTAGAAGGCTTCCCCTGTTTTGGTGACAGCCCAATATTTTGGCTTTTCCAATCACTTTCATACTTTGGGGGGGTCTCAGGGTAAATCTCCCCAGCTGGGACACTGACCGCAATAAAGACTAAAAAAAAAAAAAAAAAAAAAATGAACCCCGAGAAAGAAGAAAGAAGAAAGAATTTTAAAAGGAGCAGGAGGGAAAATCTCTCTGAAGAGCAACTTACAATGTGGTGTCCATTCAGGAAGGTTTATCCATCCCAAAACCGATTGTTAAAAGCAATAGAAAATTTGAAGTGCTTTTGAAAGACAGACATTGACATTCAACACATCGAATATACTAATCAAAATCTTCATATGAAGGTTTGTACAAATTACAAATGTTTGTTTGGAAATCTACTGGTGTATGGCCGGCTTTAGATAATTGTCACTGGAACAGCTTCTCCATTGGATGATTTCACCTCTGTACCTGTCTGGGTGACCAGTCAAAATTTTGGATTTTTCTTCACTTTGATTTCTGTTGGAACGTATCACAATCATGAATTTAAAATGAGAAACAAAGTGTAAAAAAAGTACCCAGATGATCAGTTAAAACAGTGGTTGTAAACTTGCAAAGGGAAGGGGCATCAAATGCAGCCCCCAATATCTCCAAGAGGCAAAAATATATTTATGTAGGATAAAATAAGTGTGGCGCTAAATAATTATGTCCGTTATTGGGCAAAGCCTGACAGAATGGAAATCCGTGAGGACAACAGCTCAATAAAGTATATTTAATGAAACACCAAATAGCTTAGTGGCATACTCGTGGGAGTGGTAAATGAATTAAGAAATATGTGAATAGAATGGTCCACACTTATTTTATCCTACATTCTCATCACAATTAGTCTGATTGTTGTGTCGGCAGCTCTTTTCTGTTTTAGTTGGCGCATTATTATTTTACTTTATTAAAAATATATTTATTACATTTAATGCTACAGAAAACGATCACTAGACAAGACTTACTCGAGCAAATGTTCAGAGAATGTTCTACTAGAGCAGCAGTCTCTAAACTTTGGCCCTGGGGCCAGATGCGGCCCTTTGCTTGCCTTTATCTTGCCTTGGGGCACTATTCCCTTCACTGACACAAAAAATGGGGCATAATTCTTTTCGCTGACACCAAGGATGGCGCACTATTCCTCCTACTGACAGACCATCAGAAACTAGAAAAATGTTGCATGAGACCACTGAACATTACTACAGTTAACCACTTGCCGACCGCCTACCGCATATTTACGTCGGCAGAATGGCACGGGCAGGCAAAATCACGTACCCGTACGTGATCTGCCTCCCGCGGGCGGGGGGTCCGATCGGACCCCCCCCCGGTGCCATCGGCGGTCGGCATTTGACTGGGAGCGTCGGGAGGCGAGGGGGAGACCATCCGATCGTGGCCCCCCCCTCGCGATCGCTCCCAGCCAATGGGAATCCTCCTCTGCCTGTGTGTCGTTTCACACAGGCAGAGGATGTGATGTCATCTCTCCTCGGTCTGGCAGTTTCCGTTCCAGCGCCGAGGAGAGATGACAAGTGAGTGCACAACACACACACACACACAGTAGAACATGCCAGGCATACCTTACACCCCGATCCCCCCCCCGATCGCCCCCCGATCCCCCCCCAATCACCCCCCCCCTGTCACAAACTGACATTAGCAGTATTTTTTTTTTTTTTTTTTTTTTCTGATTACTGCATAGTGTCAGTTTGTGACAGTTAGTGTTAGGGCAGTGAGTATTACCCCCCTTTAGGTCTAGGATACCCCCCTAACCCCCCCTAATAAAGTTTTAACCCCTTGATCACCCCCCCTCACCAGTGTCGCTAAGCGATCATTTTTCTGATCGCTGTATTAGTGTCGCTGGTGACGCTAGTTAGGAACGTAAATATTTAGGTTCGCCGTCAGCATTTTATAGCGACAGGGACCCCCATATACTACCGAATAAATGTTTTAACCCCTTGATTGCCCCCTAGTTAACCCTTTCACCACTGATCACCGTATAACTGTTACGGGTGACGCTGGTTAGTTCGTTTATTTTTTATAGTGTCAGGGCACCCGCCGTTTATTACCGAATAAAGGTTTAGCCCCTGATCGCCCGGCGGTGATATGCGTCGCCCCAGGCAGCGTCAGATTAGCGCCAGTACCGCGAACACCCACGCACGCAGCATATGCCTCCCTTAGTGGTATAGTATCTGATCGGATCAATATCTGATCCGATCAAATCTATACTAGCGTCCCCAGCAGTTTAGGGTTCCCGAAAACGCAGTGTTAGCGGGATCAGCCCAGATACCTGCTAGCACCTGCGTTTTGCCCCTCCGCCCAGCCCACCCAAGTGCAGTATCGATCGATCACTGTCACTTACAAAACACTAAACACATAACTGCAGCGTTCGCAGAGTCAGGCCTGATCCCTGCGATCGCTAACAGTTTTTTTGGTAGCGTTTTGGTGAACTGGCAAGCACCAGCCCCAGGCAGCGTCAGGTTAGCGCCAGTACCGCTAACACCCACGCACGCACCGTATACCTCCCTTAGTGGTATAGTATCTGATCGGATCAATATCTGATCCGATCAGATCTATACTAGCGTCCCCAGCAGTTTAGGGTTCCCAAAAACGCAGTGTTAGCGGGATCAGCCCAGATACCTGCTAGCACCTGCGTTTTGCCCCTCCGCCCGGCCCAGCCCACCCAAGTGCAGTATCGATCGATCACTGTCACTTACAAAACACTAAACGCATAAATGCAGCGTTCGCAGAGTCAGGCCTGATCCCTGCGATCGCTAACAGTTTTTTTGGTAGCGTTTTGGTGAACTGGCAAGCACCAGCCCCAGGCAGCGTCAGATTAGCGCCAGTACCGCTAACACCCACGCACGCAGCATACGCCTCCCTTAGTGGTATAGTATCTGATCGGATCAATATCTGATCCGATTAGATCTATACTAGTGTCCCCAGCAGTTTAGGGTTCCCAAAAACGCAGTGTTAGCGTGATCAGCCCAGATACCTGCTAGCACCTGCGTTTTGCCCCTCCGCCCGGCCCGGCCCAGCCCACCCAAGTGCAGTATCGATCGATCACTGTCACTTACAAAACACTAAACGCATAACTGCAGCGTTCGCAGAGTCAGGCCGGATCCCTGTGATCGCTAACAGTTTTTTTGGTAGCGTTTTGGTGAACTGGCAAGCACCAGCGGCCTAGTACACCCCGGTCGTAGTCAAACCAGCACTGCAGTAACACGTGGTGACGTGGCGAGTCATATAAGTGCAGTTCAAGCTGGTGAGGTGGCAAGCACAAGTAGTGTCCCGCTGCCACCAAAAAGACAAACACAGGCCCGTCGTGCCCATAGTGCCCTTCCTGCTGCATTCGCCAATCCTAATTGGGAGCCCACCACTTCTGCAGCGCCCGTACTTCCCCCATTCACATCCCCAACCAAATGCAGTCGGCTGCATGAGAGGCATTTTCTTTATGTCCTCCCGAGTACCCCTACCCAACGAACCCCCCAAAAAAGATGTTGTGTCTGCAGCAAGCGCGGATATAGGCGTGACACCCGCTATTATTGTCCCTCCTGTCCTGACAATCCTGGTCTTTGCATTGGTGAATGTTTTGAACGCTACCATGCACTAGTTGAGTATTAGCGTAGGGTACAGCATTGCACAGACTAGACACACTTTCACAGGGTCTCCCAAGATGCCATCGCATTTTGAGAGACCCGAACCTGGAACCGGTTACAGTTATAAAAGTTAGTTACAAAAAAAAGTGTAAAAAAAAAAAAACACAAACAAAAATATAAAATAAAAATAGTTGTCGTTTTATTGTTCTCTCTCTCTCTATTCTCTCTCTATTGTTCTGCTCTTTTTTACTGTATTCTATTCTGCAATGTTTTATTGTTATTATGTTTTATCACGTTTGCTTTTCAGGTATGCAATTTTTTATACCTTACCGTTTACTGTGCTTTATTGTTAACCATTTTTTTGTCTTCAGGTACGCCATTCACGACTTTGAGTGGTTATACCAGAATGATGCCTGCAGGTTTAGGTATCATCTTGGTATCATTCTTTTCAGCCAGCGGTCGGCTTTCATGTAAAAGCAATCCTAGTGGCTAATTAGCCTCTAGACTGCTTTTACAAGCAGTGGGAGGGAATGCCCCCCCCCCCCAACATCTTCCGTGTTTTTCTCTGGCTCTCCTGTCTCAACAGGGAACCTGAAAATGCAGCCGGTGATTCAGCCAGCTGACCATAGAGCTGATCAGAGACCAGAGTGGCTCCAAACATCTCTATGACCTAAGAAACCGGAAGCTACGAGCATTTTATGACGTAGATTTCGCCGGATGTAAACAGCGCCATTGGGAAATTGGGAAAGCATTTTATCACACCGATCTTGGTGTGATCAGATGCTTTGAGGGCAGAGGAGAAATCTAGGGTCTAATAGACCCCAATTTTTGCAAAAAAGAGTACCTGTCACTACCTATTGCTATCATAGGGGATATTTACATTCCCTGAGATAACAATAAAAATGATTTAAAAAAAAAAAAATGAAAGGAACAGTTTAAAAATAAGATAAAAAAATAATAATAATAAAGAAAAAAAAAAAAAAAAAAAAAAAAAAGCACCCCTGTCCCCCCTGCTCTCGCGCTAAGGTGAACGCAAGCGTTGGTCTGGCGTCAAATGTAAACAGCAATTGCACCATGCATGTGAGGTATCGCCGCGAAGGTCAGATCGAGGGCAGCAAGTTTAGCAGTAGACCTCCTCTGTAAATCTAAAGTGGTAACCTGTAAAGGCTTTTAAAGTCTTTTAAAAATGTATTTAGTTTGTCGCCACTGCACGTTTGTGCGCAATTTTAAAGCATGTCATGTTTGGTATCCATGTACTCGGCCTAAGATCATCTTTTTTATCTCATCAAACATTTGGGCAATATAGTGTGTTTTAGTGCATTAAAATGTAAAAAAGTGTGTTTTTTCCCCAAAAAATGCGTTTGAAAAATCGCTGCGCAAATACTGTGTGAAAAAAAAAATGAAACACCCACCATTTTAATCTGTAGGGCATTTGCTTTAAAAAAAATATATAATGTTTGGGGGTTCAAAGTAATTTTCTTGCAAAAAAAAATTTTTTTTTATGTAAACAATAAGTGTCAGAAAGGGCTTTGTCTTCAAGTGGTTAGAAGAGTGGGTGATGTGTGACATAAGCTTCTAGATGTTGTGCATAAAATGCCAGGACAGTTCAAACCCCCCCCAAATGACCCCATTTTGGAAAGTAGACACCCCAAGCTATTTGCTGAGAGTCATGTTGAGTCCATGGAATAATTTATATTGTGACACAAGTTGCGGGAAAGAGACAATTTTTTATTTTTTTTATTTTTTTTTGCGCAAAGTTGTCACTAAATGATATATTGCTCAAACATGCCATGGGAATATGTGAAATTACACCCCAAAATACATTCTGTTGCTTCTCCTGAGTATGGGGATACCACATGTGTGGGACTTTTTGGGAGCCTAGCCGCGTACGGGACCCCGAAAACCAAGCACCGCCTTCAGGCTTTCTAAGGCCGTAAATTTTTGATTTCACTCTTCACTGCCTATCACAGTTTCGGAGGCCATGGAATGCCCAGGTGGCACAAAACCCCCCCAAATGACCCCATTTTGGAAAGTAGACACCCCAAGCTATTTGATGAGAGGTATAGTGAGTATTTTGCAGACCTCACTTTTTGTCACAAAGTTTTGAAAATTGAAAAAAGAAAAAAAAAAATTTTTTTTCTCGTCTTTCTTTATTTTCAAAAACAAATGAGAGCTGCAAAATACTCACCATGCCTCTCAGCAAATAGCTTGGGGTGTCTACTTTCCAAAATGGGGTCATTTGGGGGGGGTTTGTGCCACCTGGGCATTCCATGGCCTCCGAAACTGTGATAGGCAGTGAGGAGTAAAATCAAAAATGTACGCCCTTAGAAATCCTGAAGGCGGTGCTTGGTTTTCGGGGTCCCGTACGCGGCTAGGCTCCTAAGAAGTCCCACACATGTGGTATCCCCGTACTCAGGAGAAGCAGCTAAATGTATTTTGGGGTGCAATTCCACATATGCCCATGGCCTGTGTGAGCAATATATCATTTAGTGACAACTTTGTGCAAAAAAAAAAAAAAAAAAAAAAATTTGTCACTTTCCCGCAACTTGTGTCAAAATATAAAACATTCCATGGACTCAACATGCCTCAAAGCAAATAGCTTGGGGTGTCTACTTTCCAAAATGGGGTCATTTGGGGGGGTTTTATGTCATCTGGGCATTTTATGGCCTTCAAAACTGTGATAGGTAGTGAGGAGTAAAATCAAAAATGTACGCCCTTAGAAATCCTGAAGGCGGTGCTTGGTTTTCGGGGCCCCGTAAGCGGCTAGGCTCCCAAAAAGTCCCACACATGTGGTATCCCCGTACTCAGGAGAAGCAGCTAAATGTATTTTGGGGTGCAATTCCACATATGCCCATGGCCTGTGTGAGCAATATATCATTTAGTGACAACTTTTTGTAATTTTTTTTTTTTTTTTTTTTTTTGTCATTATTCAATCACTTGGGACAAAAAAAATGAATATTCAATGGGCTCAACATGCCTCTCAGCAAATTCCTTGGGGTGTCTACTTTCCAAAATGGGGTCATTTGTGGGGGTTTTGTACTGCCCTGCCATTTTAGCACCTCAAGAAACGACATAGGCAGTCATAAATTAAAGGCTGTGTAAATTCCAGAAAATGTACCCTAGTTTGTAGACGCTATAACTTTTGCGCAAACCAATAAATATACACTTAGACATTTTTTTTACCAAAGACATGTGGCCGAATACATTTTGGCCTAAATGTATGACTAAAATTGAGTTTATTGGATTTTTTTTAGAACAAAAAGTAGAAAATATCATTTTTTTTCAAAATTTTCGGTCTTTTTCCGCGTATAGCGCAAAAAATAAAAACGGCAGAGGTGATCAAATACCATCAAAAGAAAGCTCTATTTGTGGGAAGAAAAGGACGCAAATTTCGTTTGGGTACAGCATTGCATGACCGCGCAATTAGCAGTTAAAGCGACGCAGTGCCGAATTGTAAAAAGTGCTCTGGTCAGGAAGGGGGTAAAACCTTCCGGGGCTGAAGTGGTTAAGGAACCCTTTACAAATCAGTGCTCCCTGTACTGGACTACTGGGGGCAAAGGGCTGCACTACAAGCACCAGAGGGCCACAGGTTGGGCACCAGGGAGTTAGAAGAAAAAAAATGATATATAGAATGAATGTCCAACACAGATCTGTCCCTACTCAACATTGCAACAATGCAAATGTCATCAAGTCAATGTGCATGTATGGAGAGTAATGTTGGTTCCAAATATATTTATTTTTTACTCAAAATTACAATACCAGCTGGAAAATTCCAATGTCCAGTATAGAATAGGTTTTTATATGTGTGAGTCCATTCTGTGCTGGATAAATATGGCCTTTAGATTGACTTATTCTGGTCCCCATAATATCCGACCATACAATCTTTGAACTATCAACTTTAGATAAAACAAAAAAAAAAAAAAAGTAATATGAGAACCTACCTAATCTATCCAATGAATTTGTATTCAATCAGGCAGGCCCTTACACTACATCATGGGTGCTCAACCTGTGGCCATCCAGATGCTGCAGAACTACAAGTCCCATGAGGCACTGCAAAGATGATATTTACAAGCATGACTCCCAAAGGCAGAGGCATGATGGGCATTGTAGTTTGGCAACAGCTGGAGGGCCACAGGTTGAGTACCCATGCACTACATAGTTGTTGATAGATCTAGGGTTGCCACCTCATCCCTTTAAACCCAAACACATATGAATTACACAGGTTCTGATGTTAATTTAATGCATATAAGGCACCAAGTGAGTTTTATTGCCACGTTAATCAGCCACAGAACCTGTGTAATTAATATGTGTTTGGTTTTAAAGGGATGAGGTGACAACCCTAGGTAGATCTAAAAGGAGATTTTACAATCAGTTTCCCGCACGTGGTTAGCTTTATGCCGCGTACACACGGTCGGACTTTGCAGCTACAAAAGTCGGACAGTCTGTCCGACATACTTCCGGCGTACCTTCGGCGGACTTGGGGCAGACTTTCTTACGAACGGACTTGCCCACACACGACCACACAAAAGTACGCCAGCTTAGTACGCTGTGACGTACACCAAGTCCGACGAGACTATAAAACGGAAGTTCAATAGCCCGTACGACACCCTTTGGGCTCCTTCTGCTAATCTCGTGTTTATCTCGTGTTAGTAGAAGTTTGGTGAGAGACGATTCGCGCTTGTGAGACTCGTATTTTTCAGTTCGTTTTAACTGTTGTTCAGTCTGTGCTTGTGAGGTTTGTATCTGCTTTTCAGTGCGTTTGGTCAGTTGGCATTGAGAAATCTTTGTTTTATTGGCCGCTCGTTCCTGATTTTCAGGTCGTTCTTCACAGGCCTTGCTGTTCTTCAGTGCGTTCTGTTTAGTGCGTTCTGACCAGCCGACCGTTTTGAAGCCATGTTACCTGTACGTACTCGTCGTAGAGCTCGTGCATTGTATGTGCTTGGTGCTGTAGTTTATTCTTCAGCCCAAGACCAGTCCATGAACAGGGTGAGGAGGAGTTCATGGACCAAGAATTGGTTGCTTCAGCGTGACCAGTTCTGTCACATGCCTTTGCTCCGTGAGATCCGTGAGAATAATCCTGAGGATTTCAGGAACTTTCTCCGGATGACGGACCCCGTTTTTGATCGTTTGGTGGCTTTGCTGACCCCCTATATCAGCAGGCAGGATACCTGCATGAGGCAAGCCATCACTCCGGAGCAGAGGCTGGTCGCTACCTTGCGGTATTTGGCCACAGGGAGAAGCCTGCAGGACCTTAAGTTCTCGACAGGCATCTCCCCCCAGGCTCTGGGGATCATTATCCCAGAGACCTGTTCTGCCATCATACAGGTCCTGCAGAAGGACTATATTAAGGTAAGCTATTTTTATTTTATTAGCATCACATGTTCTTTTATGTAATCTTTAATAATGTAATGTATTTCTTGCTTCAAACACTACTTCCCATCATTGCAATATAGTGTGAATGTCCCCTTTTTATCCTCACACATGCTGGGATTTTTTCCTGTTATTTTTTGTCATGCATGTATAGTTTCCTTCAATAACCTTCCCAGCATGAAGTGATGGGAACATATCCACCTAGTCTACTCATTTTGAATGTATTTTGTTGGAGTGTATTTAGTGTGCTTATAATTAGCAATTAGCTAGATTTCACAACCCCCCCCCACCTGAACTCACTCCAAATAGTGTGCTGCTAATTAGCAATTAGCTAGATTTCACAACCCCCCCCCCCACCTGAACTCACTCCAAATAGTGTGCTGCTAATTAGCAATTAGCTAGATTTCACAACCCCCCCACCCCCCCCCCCCACCTGAACTCACTCCAAATAGTGTGCTGCTAATTAGCAATTAGCTAGATTTCACAACCCCCCCACCCCCCCCACCTGAACTCACTCCAAATAGTGTGCTGCTAATTAGCAATTAGCTAGATTTCACAACCCCCCACCCCCACCCTCGTTAAAATTTGCTTGAATGTTCTGTGGTGTTGATTTGTCTAAAGCAAATCTATGTTGCACTTTGCAAAATGCATGTGCACTCTACAAGTGCATTTGTTCCAGTGCTTTAGTAAATGAGCAGAAGCTCTGCTGATTTCCATCATCAAATCATATGCAAGCCTCAAAGTGTTTTCATTAATTGCCCTTGCATGTGATTGTGTACTGTTTGCAACATGAATGCCTTTTGACATTACCTCATTTACTGTAAGCTGGTTTGCAACTGCACCTGCAGAGTGCGACAACTGCAGTCTTGTAGCCTTTGTTATCCCTAAATTCCTGCGTGTTGTTAAAGTAATTTTTTTTTGGGATTTCACAACCCCCTAAAATGTAATCAATGTTCTATCAGAGGGGGTGAGCAATCTGATAAGTGTGCCTTTTTCCATATTAGTTATTCCAGAAGAATTAAATTATTGAATATTATACTGATGCTGGGGAATAATGTTTTTAATTGTCTAATTTTCTTGCAATGTTAGCTTCCAAATTAATTGATTTTGGTTTTCTTGTTTGATTCCCCAGTTTCCTTCAACGCCACAGGAATGGCAGACTGTGGCATCCCATTTTGCCAGCCGTTGGGACTTTCCCAATTGTGGAGGGGCTATAGATGGGAAACATGTCCACATTGTGCCACCACCCCATTCGGGGTCATATTATTTTAATTATAAGGGGTTCCACAGTATTGTTTTAATGGCGGTGGTGTCGGCACACTATGATTTTTTATATGTGGACGTGGGGAAGAATGGCCGGATGTCGGATGGAGGAGTATTTGCCCAGACGGAGTTCTGCCAGCGTCTCCAGAGTGGTGGCCTGGGATTGCCACCTGATGAGGATAACGTGGAAGGACTCCCCTTTGTCTTCATTGCCGATGAAGCCTTCGCTCTGAGCAAGCACCTCATGAGGCCATTCCCCCAAAGAACCCTCACCCCGGAGAGGAGGGTTTTTAATTACCGGCTGGCCAGAGCTAGAAGAGTGGTTGAGAATGCGTTTGGAATTCTGGCCAGCCGGTTCCGCCTGTTTCAAACAGCCATTAATTTGGCGGAATACAAACTTAATTTTATCATGCTGCATTCTGCACAACTTTTTAAATAAGCATTCTGCCAATTATATAGGCACAGTTGGGCCTGAGGCCGGACAAATAGAAGCCAACCTTACAGGCCTGGATACTGTCCGTACTGGCTTGGCCCCCCAAAGTTCCCGTCAGGTTAGACAGCAATATGTTGATTATTTTATGGGTAGGGGGGCCATTGCAATGGGCCAGGATATATAATTTTTTGACAATAAAAAAAATATTGCTGAAATCTGGCATTATATTTATTGCTTGCCTTTCTTTTGGGCTGTCTCCTAGGTTATGGTCGAGCAGTTGTAGTGCCAACTGTATTAGAATTTTAAAAATGTCTAAATAAGCTCCATTGCCACTGTAAACAACTTTTTGACAATTATAACCAAACTGATACTGAGCCTTGAAATAACAAACCACACATTTGTTAAAATCCTATAAAAGGAGATGTTTTTATTAATGGTTGGTATGCATTCAGTTCTGCATTTAGTATAAAATGTTCATAGACAAAAATATAATGGTATCTTAATGATGTAGCAAAATATAATTATATTGAAATATTTCTACCTAATCCACAAAAAAATATTTTGGGCTTTTGGATTTTCAAAAACAGGCTTTGTTTTTGGAAAATCAAGTTTTGTTTTTTTTTAAAAGCAAGTTTTTTATTTTTTATTTTTTGTTTTTTAAAATCAATTTTTTAATTTTTTTTGGTTTTTTAACATTAATTTTTTAAATTTTTTTTGGGTTTTTTAAAATCACTTTTTTTTTTTTTTTGGTGTTTTTTAGAAAATCAATTTTTATTTTTTTGTGGATTTTTGACAGCCCTCCTTTTTGACATTAGGTTAAACAGCCATTTATGTTATGCCAAAAAAACAAAGAGAAGGCCCAGAATGGGGTCAGCAAAACAGGAAATGAAGGACATGATTGATGTTTTGGGGTTTAAAAAAGGGCATTTAGATTCGACCCAAAACATCAATCATGTCCTTCATTTCCTGCTGCATACGATCCAGCCTATTACGCATTTGATCCATGTCTTGATTCCAGGCCATTATTTGACCAATTAGACGTTGGGCACTTTCGGAGGTGAAATGGTCACTTCTTGTTGTTCCTAAAGTGGAATGAAACCAAAAAATGTCTTTACAAATATGCACACATACATAGTTTACCTTACCAGAAATAAAGCTGTTGTCTCAGACACTGACCTGGTGGGGTGGCCATGTAGCCTAATTCCTCCACATCCTCGGGGGTGTCACTGTTGCTTGAATGAAGCACAACCAGATCCCCTAAAATAGAGTAGACAAATTCAATTAAACAAAAGGCAGCCATGCATAGATTAACGTAAGCTGGTGTGTCAGACACTCACCTGGTGGGGTGCCCATGTCGCCCACCTCTCCTTCCTCCACATCGTCAATGGGACTTGGACTGATTGCCCAATCCTGTTTTGCTTGGGGTGGACTGTGTTCTTGTGGTTGGCTGAGTGATTTTTCCCCTATGTGAAACAAAAAATTAGTAATCTAATTAGCACACAGATATTTTAGGACATAATAATTTTCCAACATTTGTAGTGAAGTGGTTTGTGTAGAGTTCCTATTTTAGTTCAATATTTAAAATTATAAAGACATACCGGATAGATAGATATCAATATCTCAAAATATAGTTAATAATCTTTTGATCTCTCTCTATATCTGTAACAAAATCTCTAAATATCTAACTAAATGTAAATCCCAAAAATTAAGAGAATTTCAAATAGATCTAGATATAGATATATATATATATATATATATATATATATATATATATTTTTATATATATATTTATATTTATTTATATATTTATATATAGATAGATATAGATATAGATATATATATATATATATATATATATATATATATATATATATATATATATATATATACACATATATATATATATATATATATATATATATATATATATATATATATATATATATATATATATATATATATATATATATATATATATATATATATATACACACATATATAGATAGATATATATATATAGATAGATATAGATATGGATATGTAACGAGGTTTCTTCAAAGATCGTTTAGAACGATGAACAAAAATCGTATAGGAAGGAAAAGCACATGGAGCAGTATACAAGGTAATAAACACAAGAGAAAAACACGACAAGTACTTACTTTTTTTAAGAACTTTCCGGATACGTCGGTATTGATCCGGCTCCCTGAGTTTCAGGTCAGACCATCTTTTGCGCAATTGATCCTTGGAGCGCTGGACCCCAAATGATGCCTGCAAAGTCTCCACGACCTTCGCCATTATTTTGGCCTTGCGCAAATTTGGCCGTGCGTACGGCCCATAATTGCCATCATAGTCGTCTTTGCGAAGAATGGCCACCATCTCCACCATCTCTTTGAAACTCATATTAGAGGCCTTAAATCTAGGCCTCACAGATTTGGTTGACGTTCCAGACGTTCCAGCCTGCGGGCTGTCTCCACTACCTGAGGTCGTCAACATTTCAGGTGTCTCCGCCATTCTTTAACTCCACTACGCGCCGTAACAAAAAAGGGGCGGAGAACATGAGTTCATTTCGAACGTCAGGGGCGGGCGACGCAGGCGGAGTTTCACACATGCGTAGTGTATAAAGGAGGGCCTTTCGCGCGTGTCGTACGTACGTTCTGTGCGTCAAATTAGGGGGCGGAGAACATGAGTTCATTTCGAACGTCAGGGGCGGGCGACGCAGGCGGAGTTTCACACATGCGTAGTGTATAAAGGAGGGCCTTTCGCGCGTGTCGTACGTACGTTCTGTGCGTAGGTGATAGTGGACCAGGACGTTCCAAAACGAAGGTAATTTGAGATATATATTTTTTTTGGGGGGGGTTTATGGTCATGACTTTGTAGCAAGCGGCCTATATGGCTTGATAGATTGATGAGGCCTACATAGGGAGAAGATGATGAGGGGTTAGCAGAAACATATAATAAGTTTTTTTGGTCTTGTGACTTTCTCTTTTCCAGATATAATGAATCCCCTATTGAAGGATCCAGAGTTCCTTACTTCTTTTATTTCAAAGTATCGAGAGATGAGGAATTTGTGGGAGGTGAAACACCCTCAGTATTATAACAAGCATGTGAGGAAGTCAACGCTGGAGAGACTTCTGTCCTTTGTCCAGGAGACCATCCCGGGAGCAACAATGGAGACAGTGTACAAGAAAATTGGGGTCTTGAGGAACATGTATAAAAGGGAGCATAGGAAGATCCAGGAATCAAAGAGATCAGGAGCATCAGCAGATGATGTTTATGTACCCAGGCTGTGGTACTACAATCAACTCCGTTTTCTTGATGACCAGAATGAAGCCAGGGCATCACTTTCAACCCTTCCCTCCACCCTTCCCTCCACCCTTCCCTCCACCCCAGCAGAGGCTGATGAGGAGCAAGCTGGGTCTTCCATCCTGGATGAACCGGATATGACCATCTGGAGTCAGGTAAATTATTTTAACAAAGATTTACTGTACTAATATTAATGATGTTAACTGGATGTTATAATTGTCTCAAATAATTTAGCACTCCAAATTGTGTATACATATCAAATGATAGTAGTGACTAAATATGTTTGGCACCTGCTTGAAATAATTAGGGTGTCTGATTAGACTCTTTTATTAAAGAGATGTATTCACATTGAATTTGCTAGTCATGAGAAGCAAACTGTGTGTCATTGATGAACCCAAAAAAATAAACTAAAACTATTGTCCTTTTTTTATACACAGGATGAGTCCATCCAGGAGGAATGTGGGGAAAGTGGCAGGCAGGAGGAGACCGGGCCCATGGACAGCCTGGAGGAGGCCGGATTCACCATCATCCTGGAGGAGGCTGGGCCCAGTGTCAGGCAGGAGGTGGCTGCTCCCAGTGAGGTGGCTGCTCCCAGTGAGGTGGCTGGGCCAAGTGAGGTGGCTGGGCCAAGTGAGGTGGCTGGGCCCAGTAGGAGCCTCACCCAATCCCAAGTGCCTCCCCTCCACCTTCCCAAAAAAAGGGCCAGGAAGGGGATGGTCACACAGGACGCGTCCCTGCGCCTCATGCAACAGGCCACCCGTTTTTTAACAAGCCCCCCCGAAGCGGAAGAAGCCTATGGCTGCTACTTAGCCAGCAGGCTTCTTCAGATGGATTGGGAGCAGCGCCTCATTTGTGAGCGCCTATTTGGGGAAACAATCCATAAGGGGCTGCAGGGCACGCTAACCAAAAACACCCAACTACATGAGGCAGCCCCCCCCCTCCTCCTCCTCCTCCTCCTCCTCCTGCCACAACTGAAACACCAGAGCCACAGCCTCAAAAGAAGGCTACAGGGAAGGCTGCAGGGCAGCGTGGAGGAAAGGCTGCAGGGAAGAGAAGAAAGTGATGACCTGGGTTCAGTCTGGTCTGACAGAAGACGCAGGCTGTTGTAGTACCACAGTCTGGGGACATCTAGATCATCTGCTGGTGCTGTTGATCTCTGGGATTCTTGGACCAGATTGTGCTCCCTCTTATATGGACTCCTCAAGATCCCAATTTTCTTGTACACCGACTTTTTCCAGCGTTGACTTCCTCTTTATTTTATTTTGACCATGAATAAATGGATCTTTTTTGAGTTTAGCAAAAGACTTTTATGTGTTTTCTTTGAAATCATTGATTTTACACACAATGTTAAATTAACAAGGGACAACAATCTCATTGAGTTTTAAAAAAACACACCAAAAATACATTACTAATGTTAAGAATGTTCAAGTGGTAAGTCTTGAAAAAAAAATATATACATAAACAAAAACGGTGCTTTGGGTTAACTTTATCTAAAAATTAAAAAATAATCACTAGAAAAAAAATAAAAAAAGAATAATGGGTTCTTTGTGGTAACTTTACAAACATAAAAAAAAAAAAAAAAAAAAAGGGAAAAAGTATTATTAGTATGGAAACATTGTTTATAAAAAGCATACTATATCATTCATGAGATCAAAGAGAAAAAGAATTCAGAAATCAGTTTGGGAGAACTCTGATTATGAACAGCAAAACACCTTCGTTCTTTAGAGCATTCGTAAAGAAGAAATAAAATGCGCTGCATTCAACGATCACAGATTTTGCAGCGTGATGAATGTGCTACCTACAATACAAACACTAGTTTTACTAGACCGAGTGCTTCCGTTTAGTTTTTGCTTATGAGCATGCGTCGTTTTTTTGTCCGTAGGACTAGCATACAGACGAGCGGACTTCGGGGTCCGTCGTAGTTACGACGTAAAGATTTGAAGCATGTTTCAAATCTAAAGTACGTCGGATTTGAGGCTAAAAAAGTACATTGAAAGTCCGAAGCAGCCCACACACGATCGGATTACCAGCCAGCTTTAGTCCGTCAGCGTCCGTTGGACTTTTGTAGACGAAAAGTCCGACCGTGTGTACGCGGCATTAGGGTCACCAAACATGTTACAATTTGACCATACAAATGTTGCCCAATAAACTTTAGATTTACTAAAACTATATAAGAACCTACCTGATCTATCCAATTTGTATTTAATCAGGAAGGCCCTTACACTAGATAGTTGTTGGATCTAAAGGATATTGTACAATCAGATTGTAACAAATGTGTTGATTCTTAATGTAAGAATTCTCAGTTCACCATCACACAAGAACGTGGAATATTGATGGCCAATGTGATGAACCTGACACCATTCCTGTTAGGGTTACTAGTCCAAGAACATTTGTGAAAGAGACTTTACATTCCATGCCTGGAGTAGTCTGACTTCTAAGTCTGAACCCTGTTTGCAGTAATTAGCATATGACAGAAGCCTTAAGTAACCCATCAGGCCCACATTGCTTTCTTGAGGTGTCCCATCAACCCTTCACCCCCCCGCATAAAGCCCCGTACACACGATCCAAAAAAATGCCGCATTCAAAACGATCGTACGATAATCGGAACGTTAGTACAAAGCTTTCAAGAGCCAATCAGGACAGTTCATCCGATATTATTCTGTCAGACATGCATGGAATTTTTCGTACGATGCCAGATCGTACGATTTTCATTTAATCAGTACACCTATCGTTCGAAAACGCATTACAACACATGACATCACTTCCGAATTTTTATTCTGTCGTACGGGAATTTGTGACTTTAGTAAACTCAGATTCAATGTGAGATTAACATGCAAAAAAAAAAAATAAAAACGATCATTCGTCTGATAATTGGATCGTGTGTACCGGGCATTACTCCAACCTTCATTTACATCTTAACAACCCCAACAATGGTGAACGATCTCAGTGTACATCACACCCTTCCAAACATCACAGCTGCCCTTTCAGTGGCATCACTAGGGTTGGTGTCACCTGGTGCAGTAAAACATGGTGTCACCACCCCCTGTCTATCCTGTCCAGTGCGATGAAGGCAGTCCACGGTCACAGGGCGCACCCCAAACCGGTCCCTGTAAAACGATAGTATAGGATGGTATAGTGGCAGGTTAGGGTAGTATAGGGTGGTATAGTGGCAGGTTAGGGTAATGTAGGGCACTTTAGGGTGGTATAGGGCAGGTTAGGGGGATAGAGAAGGTTGGGGGGTCGTATAGGGTAGGCATGAGCTTCGTGTTCGAGTCGAACCCAAGCCGCCTGCACATCAGCCCTGTGTAGTGTGTTCCGAAAAAAAAAAAAAAAAGAGAAAAGAAAGATTTGATTTAAGTTAGATAGAGTAGGCAGGTTGAGTCAGTTAGCTGCACTCAGAGATATATTATATTATATTTAATATAATATATTTCAGTTTAGCTAGATCCTATTCTTCTCTTCCTAATATACTGACAGGCAGGCATTTTTCCAGTTACTGTACTGTGTACCCCGCACAGTTACACCTACAGTATAGCTACCTGAAGACAAGTGCAGGGGTTATCATACTAATACTACAGGCAGGCATTTGATTCTGCTAACTGCAGTATAATCGAATATAACACACACACACACACACACACACGTTTTGTGCAGCTCACTGCAGGCCAATAGTATGTCTGGAAGGCCAACAAGGAGAGGCAGACAGTCACAAGCCAATAAAAGGGCAAGCAGGCTCTGTGTCTAAAGGTAACAGTGCTGGTCGTGGACACGGTGCATCCTCATCAGCACGTGGCCGTGGGACACTCTTGGCCTTTTTTTTTTCAACAGCTGGCTGTTTTGAGCCGCAACATGCGGAATACTTGGTCAAGTGGATGACCAAGCCGTCCTCATCCTCTCTCACTCAGGGTAGTTTGTCTGGCAAAGCAGCTGCCAACGTGGCCTCTTCCCTCGGCTCAATGGCATCAGTGACTCCTTCCCCAGCCCCACCATGTCCTCCTGAGGAGTCCCTCGAACTGTTTGACCACAGTGTTGGGTACATGCTCCAGGAGGATACCCAGCGTTTTGAAGGCTCTGATGATGGTACTGAGCTACATGAAGGCAGTAACGTGAGCCCGGACAGAGGGGGTGCCCAAGAAGGACAGCAATCTGGCAGTCATGTTCCCCCTGCTACAGCATACTGCCAAGTTTGCTCCAGTGAGGAGGAGAAAAATAAATAAATAAAGGAAGGAACAAACATCACCAACGAGGCAGGATGCCCTCCAGGGGCCAGCCTAAGGGCAGCACACTGACTGCATCACACCACAGAGCTCCTCTTGTGCTGTCTCTGCGCATTATTCCAAAAGTTCTTTGGTGTGGGCCTTTGAGATGAGTGCTTTAGATTGCACCATTGCTATTTGCACCATTGCTATTTGCAACATATGTCTCAATGGTTTCTCGCATGGCCAAAACATCTCCCGCTTGGGCACCACATGCTTGACCAGACATGTGTTCACCTGCCATGCAGTTCATTGGCAAGCGTACCTAAAAGACCCACACCAAAGAAGAGGACCTCTCCTTGCTCCTTATCAGCTGGGATCTCAAACCCCTCTATACCTTCAGTCCTCTCTGAGACCTGCACTGAGGGGAATGAAGGTATAGAATTAGGTGTGTCACAGCCAAGTACTTGCGGCAATCTGCTATCGGTACACCGACGTCAGATTGTACCAGGCAAATTTCCCTGCCCCAGCTGCTGCACTGCAGAAAGAAGTTCACTCCCAGCCATCCACATGCCCAGCACTTGAATGCTAGCTTGGCAAAATTGCTAGCACTTCAACTGCTTCCTTTTCAGTTGGTAGACTCTGCCCCTTTCCGTGAGTTTGTGGAACGTGCGGTTCCTCAGTGGCAGGTTCCCAAACATCACTTTCTCACAGAAGGCGATTCCGGCTCTCTACCGGCATGTGGAAGGCAATGTCTTGGCCTCGCTGGACAGGGCGGTCAGTGGTAAGGTGCATATTACCGCTGAATCATGGTCCAGTAGGCATGGATAGGGATGTTACCTAAGTATCACAGCGCATTGGGCGATTCTGCTGGCAGCTGGGGAGGATGCAGGACAAGGTGCAGTAGTGTTGGAGGTTGTTCCACCACCACGCCTCCAAAATGCCAGTACTGGTGATTCTGATACCCCTCTCCTCCAGCTCGTCTTCTTTCTCCATGGCTTCTTCCTGTGCTTTGTCCTCGGAACCAGCGGTGCTCCATAGGCGTTCAAGGGGCTACGCAAGTACGCAGGCCAAAAGATGCCATGCGGTGCTTGAGCTGGTGTGCTTGGGGGACAGGAGCCACACTAGGGCAGAGATTGTCAGCTCTGCAGGGGCAGGTTCAGAGGTGGTTGACGCCATGCCAACTTAAGGCAGGAATGGTGGTTTGCGACAATGGCACCAACCTCCTCTCTGACCTCCGACAGGGACAACTGACCCATGCGCCCTGTTTAGCTCACGTCCTTAACTTGGTGGTGCAGTGGTTCTTGGGCAGGTACCTGGGCTTACAAGATGTCCTGAGGCAGGCCAGGAAAGTCTATGTGCATTTCCGCCGGTCATATAATGCCAGTGCTGGGCTGGCAGACCTCCAAAAGGAATTTAACCTGCCCAAGAACCGCCTAATCTGTGACATGCCCACCAGGTGAAACTCAACATTGGCCATGCTACAGCGGCTGCACACGCAGCAGAGGGCCATCAATGAGTACCTGTGTGACTATGGCACCAGGACAGGGTCAGGGGAGATTGTTTCCCCCCCCCCACGCCAGTGGGCCATGATCAGGGATGCATGCACTGTCCTGTCACCATTTGAGGAGGCCAAAAGGAGGATGAGCAGTGACAGTGCATGCATCAGTGACACTTTCCCCCTTGTCCACCTGTTGGAGCACACACTGCGTGGAATAATGGACAGGGCACTTGAGGCAGGAAGAGGAGGACTTCCTTAGCTCTCAAGGCCCCCCTTTATCCAGACAGTGTTCCTGCGTGCCCACTGATCACACAGGAAGAGGATGAGAAGGAGGAGGATTGTGTCAGCATGGAGGTGGAGCCCGGCACTCAGCATCAGTCTTTAAGGGATTTTTTACAGTCCCAAGAAACCCATGGACTTGTACGTGGCTGGGAGGAGGTGGCTGCAGATCATGTTGTCCTTAGTGACCCAGAGGACTCCGGACCGAATGCCTCAGCAAACCTATGCTGCATGGCCTCCTTGATCCTGCGGAAGGATCCTCGTATTCGGAGTATCAAGGAGAGGGATCAATACTGGCTGGCAACACTTCTGATCCACGTTACAAGGGTAAGGTTGCGGACATTATCTTGCTGTCGCAGAGGGAGCAAAGGATGGAACATCTTTGGGAGGCCTTGCAGAAAGGTCTGTGCAATGCGTTCCCAGAGACTGGGAGGTTACAAACTCCTGTTCCTGGACAACGTTTTGCTGAGGCTTCGGTCAGTCAAAGAAGGAGCAGTGGAGATGGTGGCCGTCTGACCGATGAGTTCAGACAATTCAGGGTGCGTCTGTCCACTGACTCGGTCGATCGACTGACCTTCATAAAAATTAATCAGTCTTGGATCACCACCAGCTACTAAGCACCTGATCCTGATGTAACCAAATAATTTTTTTGGAAGTGTTAGATCTCTTCAAGACTGCCTATGCTGATGCTGAGTGACTATACTGTTATGCTGAGTGATTATCCTCTTCCTCCTCAATGATCATGCTGATAGCTTGTAACAACATTTTTGGTTCTGGGCGCTGCCACCAGTGGCTAAGGCCCAATTTTTTAGCCCCTTTTTAACAAGGGCGTGCAATTACAATTCTTGATCCAATATTTCACAGCAGGGCCCGTTCCAGCACCCACCAAGAGTAACTGAGGACTTACAGTGTTGTGACACCAGCACCACCAAAGGCCCAATTTTTCTGCCCCTATTCAACAGGTGAATGTAATTGCAATTCTTTATCTAATATTTCACAGCAGGGCCCTGTGAGAGCTTACAGTGTTGTGGCAACACCAACACCTAAGGCCACAATTTCTGTAGAGTATATAGGGCAGGCCCCTACTTTCAGACATCCAACTTACAAACGACTCCTACTTGCAAACGGAAGGAGACAACAGGAAGTGAGATGAAATCTACCCCTAGGAAGGGAAATTCTCTCTTGTAAGAGTTAATATGGGAAAAAATTTTCTCCTCTCCACTGATGCTTTATCACCAATCCTTGTTTCACTAAAAAAAAAAAAAAAAATTCTAAAAACATTTGTCATTGGGACAGAAGGTGAGGTGAAATCTTCTGAAGGGGAGCACAGGCAGCAAAACAAATGTCACAGGGGTGATAACCCTTCCCTAGGTTTTCCAAAAAGCTTAGATTTTTTGGATGGAGCTAAACACGTTAAAAATGTACCAGTTCAAAATTACAAACAGATTCTACTTAACAACAAACATACAGTCCCTGTCTTGTTTGTACCGCCTGTATACTGCTGTTCAGAGTACATAGGGCCTGGTGGCCCCATGCCTTTTCTTTTTATAATTTGGGTGCGGGGTTCCCCTTAATATCCATACAAGACCCAAATGGCCTGGAAATGGACTGGGGGGTACCCATGCCATTTGTCTCACTGATTTTCATCCATATTGCCAGAACCCGACATTACATTAAAGCCGCAAGCAGTTTTAAATGACTTTTAGTCCTTTAAAAATGTAATTTTGTGCAGGGACTGTTCTAAGCATGGGGAACATGCACCACTTTACAGGCATACTATAGACACCCCCCCCCCGATACGATATTTAAAGGAATATTTCACTTTTTTTTTTTTTACTTTAAGCATCATTAAAATCACTGCTCCCCCCAAAAAAAAGTCTGTTTTTAAAACTTTTTTTTGCATTGATAAAATGTCCCCTGGGCAGGACCCGGGTTCCCAAACCTTTTTAGGACAATACCATGCAAATTAGCACTTTTGATTTCGAATGTTCGAGTCCCATAGATGTCAATGGGGTTCTAACGTTCGTGCAAATTTTTGGTCTGTACCAAACCGGCGGGTGTTCGGCTCATCCCTAGTATAGAGCAGGTTGGGGGTGGTACAGGGCAGTTAAATTGTAATTTTATTTACACATTTCTGTAGAATTTCCATACTAATTACATGGAGTAAAAATTGAATAAGATATTATTTATGGTATTAAGGTTTGAACATTAGCACTACAGACACAGGTTTAGCCTTTGCGTATACAACGTCTTTATAAATAAAACCAAAATTTTGGAGGGAGAGGGCAACGTGGGAGCCCCCAAAGTTGCATAACCCAAATGTATGCAAAAATAGGAAGTTTCCCCAGGGGTTTTTTAGCAGCAGAGAATTTGTATAAAAGTAGTTGATGTAAAAAATTGTTTGTTTAACAGACAATAATAATTTCAAATGAACAATAATAAATCATCCATATAGGTAGTGCGACACAAAAACAAACATGGAACTTCACTCATAGCAAGGAACACCCTATGTACAAGCATGGTTTGCCAATTGTATTCGACCCTTGCAATTTTTCGGTCTCTTCAGGGGGATTTAAATTCTAGGAAAATATCAAAGTATCTAATTAAAGTCATTGGACAATATAAAAAAAAAAAAATGTAAGTATAGCATTTCGAATTGAGCAAAGTTATATCTCCATACACATAGGGGTATAGTTACCAATGGGTGGATGAAGACATGAGGATGTATCGCACAAACCAGCATTGCAGGATTGTAGTTGTCCAAAGATCCCATCGCTGCCGCACATCCCCCCCGCGTCCTCTGGGTGGGCGCATAGTCCACCGAGCTTGCAGGGGGCCACGTTCTAGGACCTGGAGAGGAGGATGGGGGGTAAAACACCTGCAGATGGACATGCAAAGACTTTTTGTAAGTAGTCATTTAGATAATGTTGGAGGAGTGTATAGAAGTGTGTGGCAGCTGTAGGCTGGTTGTTATTTAGTCACTAATGGATTCACGTTATAGAAAAATTAATTAAGTTAAACATAACATAGCATAGTTTATTTGTTAGTTGGATTGGTTATAAAAAGGGTTGGCCAGCAGTGAAGAAAGGTTGGGTGGGGGATGGGGTGTAGTGATGTGATTAGTGAAGTGAAAGTGCATGATGTGGGATTGACTGATGATGGGACAAAACAGGTGTAAAAGTGGGAAAAAAATAAATAAAAAAAACCCCACACAAACCACACACCACTAAAAACAAGTGTTAAAAGTGTAAACAGTTGTATATGTGAAGTGAGAAGAAAAGGGGGAATAAGTTGAATAAAATGAAATGATGAAAGTGAGATGGATTTAGGTGCCAAAAAACAAGTGATGTGACACTGAATAGTATATACGGTACATAAGGTAAGAGGATATGACTAAGGTTTTTACTACATAGGGATGATGGTGTAAGGTGAAAAAAAAAAAAATCACAATGTTGGAAAATGAAAATAAATGGGTATAACACAAGTACTTAGATTAGCCAGTCAAACAGCATTCCAAAAAGCTGCACTTACCAAGCACTCCATCAGTTTTGTATTAGTATATGACAGCATTACCAGGGAACACCTCAGGATCTCCTGGGAGTTGTGGGGTTTTAAAGTGTCTGCATGATTGTCCATTGTCTGCAGGTGTCAGGCCCCTCCCCATCCACCCTCCCATTGGGTCTGTGGTGCCAAAAAAGTGACGTACACGTGGTCCCCTCGGCGCTCCAGAAGGCATGACCCCGGTATGAGTCGTCGCCTCTGATGCAAAAGCACAACGTCATTGACAGTCCAGTGGAGACGACGGGATGCCGCTGGCATGGAGAGGGCTCCCCACAGTGTACCAGGGGGGACTCAACTGTAGAGAAACACTCATTGGGGAGAATCGCAGAATGCATCCACGTCTCCCCACCGTGCCGGGAAGCGTGATGGAAAAGAGGCACCCACCCAATGTCGCAGGGCTGAACACAGCGGCCCACACCGGGAGGATGGACAGAGTAAAACACTGCAATGCATGCAAAGTGATGAACAAAATAAAATGATTTACAAATATTTGTATATTGTATATAGGTATATAGTTGGTTGGCAGAGCCAAGGGCATATACAGTGCCTTCAAATAAATGAAAAAAGTGGGGGGAGAAAAAGAAAATCGCTTTTTGCACCCCAAGAAAAAGGATTTGCTCCTATGCTCAAACAGGGATTCCACATGTCTGAGCCAATTGCAGGTGCCTTTCACTATAGGCTATTAACGCTTGGGATGTGTCCCTTCATTGTCACCTCAAGGGTGACTGGAGGAAAATACCTGCATTGTATATATTCAAATATTCAAGAAATTAGCGATATGCCTTGGCTCGTATCAGGGCTCACATGTCTTGAAGGGGGAAGAACGGTTGTTTAGCCAACCAATTAGTATATATAGAAGGGAAAAACACAATGTGGGAGCCCCCAAAGCTGCATAACCCAAATGTATACAAAAAATAGGAATTTTCCCCTGGGGTTCTTTAGCAGCAGAGAATTTGCATAAAAGTAGTTGATTTTAAATGAACAATAATAAATCATCCATATAGATAGTGTGACACAAAAACAAACATGGAACATCACTCATAGCAAGGAACACCCTATGTACAAGCATGGTTTACTAATTGTATTTATGACGTATGTATCCACATGAAAAACCCTGATGGATTTCGACCCTTGCAATTTTTCAGTCCCTTCAGGGGGATTTATATTCTAGGAAAAAATCAAAGTATTTCTAATTAAAGTCACTTTTTTCATTTATTTGATGGTACTGTATATGCCCTTGGCTCTTCCGAACAACTATATACCTATATACAATATACGAATATTTGTAAATCATTTTTTTTTGTTCATCACTTTGCATGCATTGCAGTGTTTTACTTTGTCCATCCTCTCAGTGCGGGCCGCTGTGTTCAGCCCTGCGACATTGGGTGGGTGCATGTTTCCCTACAATTGAGTCCCCCCTGGGCCACTGTGGAGAGCCCTCTCCATGCCGGCGGCATCCCGTGATCGCCACTGGACTGTCAATGATGTTGCGCTTTTGCATCTGAGGCAAATGCTCATGCTGGGGTCATGCCTTCTGGAACGCTGAGGGGACCACGCCGATGACGTCTTTTTGGCGCCGCAGACCCAATGGGAGGGTGGATCAGGAGGGACCTGACACCTGCCGACAATGGACAATCATGCAGACACTTTAAAACCCCACAACTCCCAGGAGATCCTGAGGTGTTCTATGGTAATGCTATCATATACTAATACAAAACTGATAGAGTGCTTGGTAAGTGCAGCTTTTTGGAATGCTGTTTGAAAGGTTAGGGGAGTTTGGGGTGGTATTGGGCAGATTGAGGTGGTATTGGGCAGTTTGGGGTGATATAGGACAGTTTGGGGTGGTATAGGGTAGGTTGGGGAGATATAGGGTAGGTTGGTGGTATAGGGCAGTTTTGGGAGATATAGGGCAGGTTGGGGTGGTACAGGGCAGTTTGGGGTGGTACAGGGCAGTTTGGAGTGGTACAGGGCAGCTTGGGGTAATATAGGGCAGATTGGGGTGGTATAGGACAGTTTGGGGTAATATATAAGGCAGGTTGGGGTGGTATAGGGCAGGTTGGGGTGATATAGGGCAGGTTGGGGTGATATAGGTCTGGTTAGGGGTGGTGTAGGGCAGGTTGGGGTGGTATAGGGCAAGTAAGGGTAATATAGGGCAGTTTGGAGTGGTATAGGGCAGGTTAGGGAGGTATAGGGCTGGGTAGGTGGTATAGTGCAGTTTGGGGCAATATAGGGCAGTTTGGGGTGATATAGGGCAGTTTGGGGCGGTATAGGGCAGTTTGGGGTGCTATAGGGCAGGTTAGGGGGTATAGGGCAGGTTGGGGTGGTATAGGGCAGATTTTGGTAATATAGGGCAGTTTGGGGTGGTACAAGGCAGGTTGGGGTGGTATAGGGCAGTTTGGTGTAAAATTGGGCAGGTTGGGGTGGTATAGGGTAGGTTGGGGTGATATAGGGCAGGTTGGGGTGGTATAGGGTAGGTTGGGGTGATATAGGGCAGTTGGGGTGGTATAGGGTAGGTTGGGGTGATATAGGGCAGGTTGGGGTGGTATAGGACAGTTTGGGGTGATATATGGCAGGTTAGGGTAGTATAGGGCAGTATGGGGTGATATAGGGCAGTTTGGGGTGATATAGGGCATGTTGGCATGGTATAGGGGAGTTTGGGCTGATATAGGGCAGGGTGGGGTGGTATAGGGCAGTTTGGGGTGGTATAGGGTAGGTTGGTATGTAAAAATTGGTGCTGCGCTGTTCTTAAAAAAAAATCTATTCTGCTAGCGGTAGTAGTACAAAGGTAAATGAACATGAAAAATGATATAAACATATAAAAAAACAGAAACAATAGTTAGGGTCGTATAGGGCAGTTTGGGGTGGTATAGGGTAGGTTGGGGTGATATAGGGCAGGTTGGTTGGTATAGGGCAGTTTTGGGAGATATAGGGCAGGATGGGGTGGTATAGGTCAGGTAGGGGTAGTATAGGGCAGGGTTGGGGTGATATAGGGCAGGTTGGAATGGTATAGGGCAGGTTAGGGAGGTATAGGGCTGGTTAGGTGGTATAGTGCAGTTTGGGGCGATATAGGGCAGTTTGGGGTGGTATAGGGCAGGTTAGGGGGTATAGGGCAGGTTGGGGTGGTATAGGGCAGGTTTTGGTAATATAGGGCAGTTTGGGGTGGTACAAGGCAGGTTGGGGTGGTATAGGGCAGTTTGGTGTAAAATTGGGAAGGTCAGTGGTATAGGGCAGGTTGGGGTGGTATAGGGCAGGTTGGGGTGGTATAGGACAGTTTGGGGTGATATAGGGCAGGTTGGGGTGATATAGGGCAGGTTAGGGTAGTATAGGGCAGTATGGGGTGATATAGGGCAGTTTGGGGTGATATAGTGCATGTTGGTGTGGTATAGGGGAGTTTGGGGTGATATAGGGCAGGGTGGGGTGGTATAGGGCAGTTTGGGTGGTATAGGGTAGGTTGGTATGTAAAAATTGGTGCTGCGCTGTTCTTAAAAAAAAATCTATTCTGCTAGCGGTAGTAGTACAAAGGTAAATGAACATGTAAAATGATATAAACATATAAAAAACAGAAACAATAGTTAGGGTAGTATAGGGCAGTTTGGGGTGGTATAGGGTAGGTTGGGGTGATATAGGGCAGGTTGGTTGGTATAGGGCAGTTTTGGGAGATATAGGGAAGGATGGAGTGGTTTAGGTCAGGTCGGGGTAGTATAGGGCAGGGTTGGGGTAATATAGGGCAGGTTGGGGTGGTATAGGGCAGATTGGGGTGGTATAGGACAGTTTGGGGTAGTATATAAGGCAGGTTGGGGTGGTATAGGGCAGGTTGGGGTGGTATAGGGCAGTTTGGGGTGATATAGGGCAGGTTGGGGTGATATAGGTCTGGTTAGGGGTGGTGTAGGGCAGGTTGGGGTGGTATAGGGCAAGTTAGGGTGATATGGGGTGGTATAGGGCAGGTTAGGGAGGTATAGGGCAGTTTGGGGCGATATAGGGCAGTTTGGGGTGATATAGGGCAGGTTGGGGTGGTATAGGGCAAGTTAGGGTGATATGGGGTGGTATAGGGCAGGTTAGGGAGGTATAGGGCAGTTTGGGGCGATATAGGGCAGTTTGGGGCGATATAGGGCAGGTTGGGGTGGTATAGGGCGGTATAGGGCAGGTTAGGGAGGCATAGGGCAGGGTAGGGGGTATAGGGCAGGTTGGGTGGTATAGGGCAGGTTGTGGTAATATAGGGCAGTTTGGGGTGGTACAGGGCAGTTTGGGGTGGTATAGGGCAGTTTGGGGTAATATTGGGCAGGTTGGGTGGTATAGGGCAGGTTGGCGTGGTATAGGGGAGTTTGGGGTGATATAGGGCAGGGTGGATGATATAGGGCAGTTTGGGGTGGTATAGGGTAGGTTAGTATGTAAAAATTGGTGCTGCGCTGTTCTTTAAAAAAAAAATCTATATTAAAGGTAGTAGTACAAAGGTAAACATGTAAAATGATATAAATATATAAAAAACCAGAAACAATATAAGAATAAGTACAATTAATATAGAGCACTTCTATACAAAATAGGTGCAGTGTGATATTCCACAATAATTGGTGGTAATAGCAAAGTGCAAAGTGCAAGAAAATCATTCAATAAAGATTTAAGGCCAGATGTGATAAGTATTTTACTGGAAACACTAAAATCAATATACAATCACCAAAAAACCTCAATGGATCGTGCAAGTAGGCAAAAAACATTGTGCAAAAAACAGCAATTAATAAATTAAATGTGCAACGTGCAATCAATATGTGCAAAGATCGCAAATGCAGTGTATAATAAACATATAACCAAACTAAGTCCACTGTAGAACTTGTGGAAATTCAAACAAGGCAAACGTGTGCAAAATATATAATGGGACTGGGAATGTAGACCTATGCGATTAAATCCTCTTAATGTGGCTAATCACAAAATGTGCAAAAAAGTACAATAAGGTGCTGAGAGCATGGGGGTGATCTCCTCTTTGTGCACAGGACTAGGGATAAGCTTCGTGTTCGAGTCGAACCCATGTTCGACTCGAACATCATGTGTTCGGTCGTTCGCCGAATTGCGAACGATATGGGCCATTTGCACCAAATTCGAGTGGCGTGTCATGGCCCATAATTCACTGCGGCATCGCAGTGCATTGCTGGCTGATGATTGGCCAAGCATGCACTATGAGCCGCACTATGACCCACATGCTTGACCAAACACAGCGCTGTCTGAACAGACAGTTGTAATTGGTCAAAGCCAAGGAGGCTTTGGCCAGTTATGGCTCAGGGGGTTTAGTACACACCCCACACTATATAAGGCCGCCAGCACGGCGGTCCTGTGTAGTGTGTTCCGGCGTTCAGATAAAGAGATAGAGAGAGAGAGGGAGAGAGACAGACAGTGTCATTTGATTTAAGTTGGATAGAGTAGGCAGGTCGAGTCAGTTAGTTGCAGTTACAGTGTATTGTGTATATATATATGCATCCCAGGTGTTTTGTATGTGTGTGTGTATATATATATATATATATATATATATATATATATATATATATATATTGTATTCAGTTTAGCTAGATCCTGTTCTTCTCTTCCTAATATACTGGCAGGCAGGTGTTTTTACAGTATTTCCAGCTACTGTACTGTGTACCCTGCACAGTCTCACCTACAGTATAGCAACCTGCAGCCAGGTGCTTGTGTAGTCTCATTGAAGTATTTCCAGCTACTGTAATGTGTACCCTGCATAGTCTCACCTACAGTATAGCTACCTGCAACCAGGTGCTTGTGTAGGCTCTTTGAAGTATTTCCAGTTACTGTACTGTGTACCCTGCACAGTTGCACCTACAGTATAGCTAGCTGAAGACAAGTACAGGTGATATCATACTAATAATACTACAGGCAGGCAGTGGATTCTGCTAGCTGCAGTGTAATTGGTATATATATATATATATATATATATATATATATATATATATCCCAGTTTTGTACATCTCACTGCAGGCCATTAGTATTTCTGGAAGGCCAACAAGGAGAGGCAAACCACAGTGTTGGGTACATGTTCCAGGAGGATACACAGTGTTTTGAAGGCTCTGATGATGATATTGAGCTAGATGAAGGCAGTAATGTGAGCACGGACAGACGGGGTGCCCAAGAAGGACAGCAATCTGGCAGTCATGTTCCCCCTGCTGCAGCATACTGCCAGGTTTGCTCCAGTGATGAGGAGGGAGGGGATGATGAGGTCACTGACTCAATGTGGGTGCCTGATAGGAGAGAGGAGGAGGAGGCACATCACCAACGAGGCAGGATGCCCTCCAGGGGCCAGCCTAAGGGCAGCACACTGACTGCATCACACCACAGAGCTCCACATGTGCAGGGCGCCGCTTTCTCTGCACGTTATTTCAAAAGTTCTTTGGTGTGGGCCTTTTTTGAGACGAGTGCATCAGATCGCACCGCTGCTATTTGCAACATATGTCTCAAGCGTATCTCACGTGGTCAAAACACCTCCCGCTTGGGCACCGCATGCTTGACCAGACATATGTTGACCTGCCATGCAGTTCATTGGCAAGCGTACCTAAAAGACCCACACCAAAGAACAAAGATGAGATCTCCTTGCTCGTTATCAGCTGGGATCTCCAACCCCACTATACCTTCAGTCCTCTCTGAGACCTGCACTGAGAGGAATGAAGGTGTAGAATTAGGTGTGTCACAGCCAAGTACTTGCGGGCAATCTGCTATCGGTACACCAACGTCAGATTGTACCAGGCAAATTTCCCTGCCCCAGCTGCTGCACCGCAGAAAGAAGTTCGCTCCCAGCCATCCACATGCCCAGCACTTGAATGCTAGCTTGGCAAAATTGCTAGCACTTCAACTGCTTCCTTTTCAGTTGGTAGACTCTACCCCCTTCCGTGAGTTTGTGGAATGTGCGGTTCCTCAGTGGCAGGTTCCCAAATGCCACTTTTTCTCATGGAAGGCGATTCCAGCTCTCTACCGGCATGTGGAAGGCAATGTCTTGGCCTCGCTGGACAGGGCAATCAGCGGTAAGGTGCATATTACCGCTGACTCATGGTCCAGTAGGCATGGACAGGGACGTTACCCAAGCTTCACGGCGCATTGGGTGACTCTGCTGGCAGCTTGGAAGGATGCAGGACAAGGTGCAGTAGTGTTGGAGGTTGTTCCACCACCACGCCTCCAAAATGCCACTACTGGTGATTCTGACACACCTCTCTCCCCCACCCCCTCCTCTTCTTCTTTCTCCATGGCCTCTTCCTGTGCTTTGTCCTTGGAACCAGCGGTGCTCCGTAGGCATTCAAGGGGCTATGCAAGTACGCAGGCCAAAAGATGCCATGCGGTGCTTGAGCTGGTGTGCTTGGGGGACAGGAGCCACACTTGGGCAGAGGTTCTGTCAGCTCTGCAGGGGCAGGTTCAGAGGTGGTTGATGCCACGCCAACTTAAGGCAGGAATGGTGGTTTGCGACAATGGCACCAACCTCTTCTCTACCCTCCGACAGGGACAAATGACCCATGTGCCCTGTTTGGCCAACACCTTACCTTGGTGATGCAGCGGTTCTTGGGCAGGTACCTGGGCTTACAGGATGTCCTGAGGCAGGCCAGGAAAGTCTTTTTTCCCCATACCAGTGGGCCATGATCAGGGATGCATGCACTGTCCTGTCACCGTTTGAGGAGGCCACGAGGATGGTGAGCAGTGACAGTGCATGCATCAGTGACACTGTCCTCCTTGTCCACCTGTTGGAGCACACGCTGCATGGAATAATGGACAGGGCACTTGAGGCAAAACAGAGGCAGGAAGAGGAGGACTTCCTTAGCTCTCAAAGCCCCCTTTATCCAGACAGCGTTCCTGCGTGCCCGGCGATCACACAGGAAGAGGAGGAGGAGGAGGATTGTGTCAGCATGGAGGTGGAGCCTGGCACTCAGCATCAGCAGCAGTCTTTAAGGGATCATTTACAGTCCCAAGAAACCCATGGACTTGTATGTGGCTGGGAGGAGGTGGCTTCAGGTCATGTCAGTGACCCAGAGGACTCCGGACTGAATGCCTCAGCAAACCTACGATGCATGGCCTCCCTGATCCTGCAAAGCCTGTGGAAGGATCCTCGTTTTCGTGGTATCAAGGAGAGGGATTAATACTGGCTGGCAACCCTCCATGATCCACGTTACAAGGGTAAGGTTGCGGACCTTATCTTGCCATCGCAGAGGGAGCAGAGGAGGAAACATCTTTGGGAGGCCTTGCAGAAAGGTCTGTGCAACGCGTTCCCAGAGACTGGGAGGTTACAAACTCTTGTTCCTGGACAACGTGTTGCTGAGGCTTCGGTCAGTCAAAGAAGGAGCGGTGGAGAAGGTGGCCGTCTCACCGATGCGTTCAGACAATTTTTTAGTCCGCAGCCCCAAGGTATGATCGGTTCCAGCAACCATCGCCAGCGTCTGTTTTACATGGTGCAGGAATACCTAGGGGCAAGATCTGACTTGGACACCTTTCCCACTGAAAATCCTCTGGGTTACTGGGTCTTGAGGATGAAACACTGGCCAGAGTTTGCACAGTATGCAATTGGGCTACTGGCCTGTCCTGCATTAAGCGTTCTTTCGGAATGCTCATTCAGTGCTGCTGGAGGTTTGTAACCGATCACAGGGTGCGTCTGTCCGCCGACTCGGTCAATCGACTGACCTTCATAAAAATGAATCAGTCTTGGATCACCACCAGCTACCAAGCACCTGATGCTGATGTAACCGAATAATTTTTTGTGAAATGTCAGATCCCTTCAATACTGCCTATGCTGATGCTGAGTGACTATCCTGTTATGCTGAGTGACTTTCCTCTTCCTCCTCAATGATCATGGTGATAGCTTGTAAGAATATTTTTGGTTCTGGGCGCCGCCACCAGTGGCTAAGGCCCAATTTTTCTGCCCCTGTTCAACAATGGCATGTAATTACAATTATTGATCTAATATTTTGCAGCAGAGCCCGTTCTTGCACCCACCAAGAGTAACTGTGAGGGCTTACAGTGTTGTGGCAACACCAACACCTAAGGCCCCAATTTCTGCTAAGTATATAGGGCAGGCCCCTACTTTCAAACATCCAACTTACAAATGACTCCTACTTGCAAACGGAAGGAGACAACAGGAAGTGAGATGAAATCTACCCCTAGGAAGGGAAATTCTCTCCTGTAAGAGTTAATATGGGAAAAACATGTCTCCTCTCCACTCATGCTTTATCACCAATCCTTGTTTCACTAAAAACCCCAAATTGTCAAAAAACATTTGTCATTGGGACAGAAAGTGAGACAAAATCTTCTGAAGAGGAGCACAGACAGCAAAACAAATGTTACAGGGGTGATAACCCTTCCCTATGTTTTCCAAAAAGCTTAAAAATCGATTTTTTGGCTGGAGCTACACTTTAAAAATGTACCAGTTCAAAATTACAAACAGATTCTACTTCACAACAAACCTAGAGTCCTTGTCTGTTTCTTTCACCTGTATAGTGCTGTTCAGAGGGCCTGGGGCCCCATGCTTATCCTTTTTTTAATTTGGGTGCGGGGTTCCCCTTAATATCCATACAAGACCCAATGGGCCTGGTAATGGACTGGGGAGGGGGGTACCCATGCCATTTGTCTCACTGATTTTCATCCATATTACTGGGACCAGACATTACCTTAAAGCCGTAAGCAGTTTTAAATGACTTTTATTACTTTAAAAATGTCATTTTGTGCAGGGACTGTTCTAAGCACGGGAAACACGCGCCACTTTACAGGCATACTATAGACACCCCCCCAGGTACGATAAAGGAATATTTCACTTTTTTTTCACTTTAAGCATCATTAAAATCACTGCTCCCGAAAAAAATGGCTGTTTTTTAAAACTTTTTTTTGCATTGATACATGTCCCCAGGGGCAGGACACGGGTCCCCAAACCCTTTTTAGGACAATACAATGCAAATTAGCCTTTAAAATGAGCACTTTTGATTTTGAACGTTCGAGTCCCATAGACGTCAATGGGGTTCTAACGTTCGTGCGAATTTTTGGTCCGTTCGCAGGTTCTGGTGCGAACCGAACCGGGGGGTGTTCGGCTCATCCCTACTCCTGATATGTCCCACCAACCCTTCTTCCCCCGTGTGACTCCAACCTTCATCTACTTCTCAACAGCCCCAACAATGGTGAGCGATCTCAGTGTACATTACACCCTTCCAAACATCACAACCTCCCATTGTCAGGAGACACGAGCCCAGGAATTCCCACTACAAGGAATACACCCGCAGGAATCTTTCTAAAGATGGAAATTGTGATTTTGTTACAAATCTCATATATAAGAAAAATGTGCATTTCTCTTGTTATAACCTATAAATTGTCAGCAATATATATTCTATGTGTGAAGAAAACTCAATAGCTGCCCTCATGTTGTAAACGCTGCACAAACTGTTGGCGCTATATAAATCCTGTATAATAATAATAATAATAATAATAATAATAATAATAATAATAGATGTTATTAAACAAATACAATATAGAGAAGAACATTAGTGGAGCTCACCGCTAATCATCCGAATGAAATGAAATCACTAATAAGCTATCAATCTCCCAATCATATACAGGGGTCTCCGAACTTTTCACTACAAGAGACAATATCCATGGCCCCAAAAATGTATTATATCTAATAAACATAAGTTCTAGGCTGTGTTTACATATATGCAAAGTGAATGTGTTTGAAACCGCATCCAATTCGCTCTCGATGGAGCCGGTACACACATTTCTGGGGCTGACGAGGTGGTGTTTCAAAAAGGGTCCTGTGCATTTCTGGGTCTGGTTCAGGTGCGAGTTCAGCAGTGAAGGTCAGGCACTGATGTTGGATGAGAAGGCCTGGCTCGCAGTCTCCACTCTAAGGCCATGTACACATGCTCAGATTTTCAGACGAAAAATGTTCTATGGGAGATTGTTGTCTGAAATTCCGACCGTGTGTAGGCTCCATCGGACAATTTCCAACACACAAAATTTGAGATCTGGATCTCAAATTTTCCGACCACAAAATCCGTGGTCGGAAATTCCGATCGTGTGTACACAATTCCGACGCACAAAGTTCCACGCATGTTCGGAACCAAGCAGAAGAGCCGCACTGGCTATTGAACTTCATTTTTCTCGGCTTGTCGTACGTGTTGTACATCACCGCATTCTTGACGTTCGGAATGTCTGACAACATTTGTGTGACCGTGTGTATGCAAGACAAGTTTGAGCCAACATCCGTTGGAAAAAAAAACATGGATTTTGTTGTCGGAATGTGCGATCGCGTGTACGTGGCATTATTCATCCCAAAGGTATTCTATCTTGTTGAGGAAAGGACTCTGTGCAGGCCAGTAAAGTTCCTCCACCCCAAACTCGCTCATCCATGTCTTTATGTACCTTGCTTTGTGCACTGGTCCAAATCATTTGGTGGAGGGGGGATTATGGTGTGGGGTTGTTTTTCAGGGGTTGGGCTTGTCCCCTTAGTTCCAGTGAAGGGAACTCTTACGGTGCCAGCATACCAAGACATTTTGTACAATTTTATGCTCCCAACTTTGTGGGAACAGTTTGGGGATTTCCTGTTCCAACACGACTGCACACCAGTGCACAAAGCAAGGTCCATAAAGACATGGATGAGCGAGTTTGGGGTGGAGGAACTTGACTGGCCTGCACAGAGTCCTGACCTCAACCCATTAGAACATCTTTGGGATGAATTAGAGCCGAGACTGTGAGCCAGGTCTTCTCATCCAACATCAATACCTGACCTCACAAATGCGCTTATGGAATAATGGTCAAACATTCCCATAGACACACTCCTAATCCTTGTGGACGGCCTTCCCAGAAGAGTTGAAGCTGTTATAGCTGCAAAGGGTGGGCCAACTCAATACCGTGTTTCCCCAAAAATAAGACCTACCCTGAAAATAAGACCTAGCGTTATTTTCCAGGAGGGCTGCAATATAAGCCCTACCCAGAAAATAAGCCCTAGTTTAAAATGCTTGTGAAATCCTATAATCTACTCTATTACAATAGTATATAATGTACGATGTGTGTGCTTCTGTAATATAATTGCAGGGAAAAGAGCTCCGGTGGGTCACAGAAGAGCAGAACAACGCTATAATGAAGGTATTTGGCACAATTATATTACAGATACACACACATTGTACATTATATACTACTTTAATAGAGTGGAATATAGGATTTACAAGCATTTTAACTTGGTTCACACTGGGGATTCCTGTCAGGCAGGGAGAGAGAGAGGGGGAGAGAAGACAGCACATTACATGATAAGACCTACCCCGAAAACAAGCCCTACTGAGTCTTTTGTTGCCAAAATTAATATAAGACCCGGGCTTATTTTTGGGGAAACACGGTATTGAACCCTACGAACTAAGACTGGGATGCCATTAAAGATCATGTGTGTGTAAAGGCAGGCGTCCCAATATTTTTGCTAATATAGTGTATTTGTGGCTGTGGATTGCAGTCCGATGTCCTGTGCATTTCAGTTCACCGGTCCAGGTGTGATACAGGTGCAAATTTTTTACTGAATTCGCACCTGAACCGGACCCAAAAACGCACAAGACCCTTTTCAAACCACACTGAAGCCACCACCGGACATGTGTGTACCGGCTCCATTGAAAGCCGGTCACACTCACATGTTATGCGAATTGGATACGGTTAAAAACACATCCAATTGGCATATATGTGAACCCAGCCTTAGAGTATATACACTTACTCCCATGATTTACTCCATCCAGCCACTGTAACCACTTGGACTACTTCTCACCCTTGTCCTCATTGCCCATCAATTCAGAACAAGTTTCCTATGGGTTGCCATCTTAATGGCATCATGGGCTCCTGGGCAAAGTAATGCATTGGGGCCCCAACAATGAAAATGAGCAAAAGGGATTGAAAAGGCTCTAAGGCAGGGGTAGGCAACCTTAGACAGATGGAGATCTACTTGAACAACACTGATGAAGTCAAAGATCACCGGGCACAGTGTCCTGTTGTTGGGGCCGGTTCACACCAGAACGTGGTGCCAGTGCATGCACTGTTTTTTGTGCAGTCTGATGTGATTTGCAGGCAGGGCTGGATTTACATCTCAGGATCCTATAGGCAGGGAATTCTGAAGGACCCCACCAAACAAAAATAAAAAGACAGTAAGCAGAGTTAAGGCGTGCTCTGCGCTCAGAATGCAGGGATCAGGAGTGTGTTATGCTCAGAATTTAATATAAAAAATATAAATACCTATATGATATTATGTCATATTATATCTATAAGTAGAACAATTCCGTTATGTTAAGATGACAGATCTGAGCATTTTGCAGGAAAAAATGTCTTTAATAAAAAACACACTCAGTAGGACTCCATATAACATGGGAGGTCTGTAACTGATAATAGATTTTCAAACATGCATCTCAAAAATGCTTGGGGCAAACATAAATCTATACTAAAAAAAATAAAAATATAGATATACTGTAGATATAAATTAAAAAAGTGGGGCAGACTTGATGGAGCACTTGGTCTTTTTTTTCCTGTCCTCACTCTTCTATGTGTCTGTGTGTCTAGATGTAATATTAAATGGGTAAAAACTAAGAATACATATTAATTGATTATTATTAATAATCAATTAATAATGAGTTAATGACTTATTAAATGTTGGTATAAAGATTGATGGGGTCATTACTGAAGCTGCTTTATTGCTCTCGCTGTTTGCAGAACTTTTTGTTTAACTAGTTTGACACCCCAACAACGAAACTGCTATTCTAAATCTATGATAGACATGCTTTGAAATTATTTTTTTACACTGATGAAAATATGGTGGAAAAAGGATATGGCGCAGGGATGCAAATCTCTAGAATAATATGCCCAGTAATTTTAAACACATTAGGGGAGATTTAGGCTGGGTTCACATATATGCGAATTGGATGCGCTTTACACCGCATCCAATTTGCATGAGTCGGTGTCGCACTGATTTGAACAGACTGATGGCTGGAAATAGGAGGAAACTTGTCATGCGATTTGACCTGTCACTCTAATGTGAACAGGGGCTGACTGTTGACTGACTCACTACCTCTTCTGAAAGTCTGTTCCAAGTCTTTCTAAGATTAGTGTAGAACTTTCTTTCATCTAGTTTGAGGTCATGTCCCTGTGTTCCTAAACTTGGCTTCATATTGAAAATCCTGCCCTCCTGAACCTTATTCACCCCCTTTATGAGTTTGAAGGTTGTCATATCCATCCTTTCCCTTCTTTCCTCCAGACTGTAAGTTCCTGAAGCCTCTCCTGATATGTTTCATCCCTCAGACCTTTCACCATTTAGTTGTCCATCTCTGGATTCATTCTAGGGCAGGTTGGGTGATATGAGGCTGGTTGGATGGTATAGGGCATGTTGGGGTGAAATAGGGCAGTTTGGGGTGGTATAGGACAGTTTGGGGAGGTATAGGGCAGGTTGGGGTGGTATAGGGCAGTTTGGGGGGTATAGGGCAGGTTGGGGTGGTATAGGGCAGTTGGGGGAGGTATAGGGCAGGTTGGGGTAATATATGGCAGGTTGGGCTGGTATAGGGCAGGTTGGGGAGGTATAGGGCAGTTTGCAGAAACTTGCAGCATAGCTGCAGAGATTAAGACACTTGGTGCTGCTGTGTCTTCACCTCTTCTCCTCCTTCAGCCGCGGGAGTGAATAAGTGTATGTGAGGAGTGGAGGAGGCAGCCACACCCCCCAGCTCCGGCAGCTGAAGGAGATATTGAAGATCCCCGAGGGTTAGCTTCACTGACTGGGGAGTCTTATAGGCAGCCTCCCTCGCACGGCTACATGTCCTGCTCTCACCACTCCGCTGCAGCTCTGCAAGTGCATACAATATAGTGCACTGTGTAGCGGCGGCTCCGGTGTAAACTTTCTGGCAGGTGTCACCCAGTGCAGGCTGCACCCCACCTTGCCCCCCCATAGCGATGCCACTGCTCCTATTATCACTAGACATGAGCCGAGGAATTCTGAATACAACCAATACACCCACAGGAATCTTTATAAAGATGGAAATTGTTATTTCGTTACAAATCTCATATATAAAACATTTGTGTTTTGATGCCTTCTGTCACATTCTCCATAACATAAAATAAATTAAAAATGGTGCCGGGATGGTGGGAAGTTGGGAACCCTTTATAATGGGGACAGCAAGTGTGTAAAATCGGGAGATACAAGACCCTGTCAAAGCAATTAATTCACCAGCATTAGACAAATACTGAAATGTCACTTTTGGGTGGACTGACCCTTTAAGATCTATACTATACAGTTTATATATACATTTTTCAGACTATTTTACTAGTTCTAATCTTGAAACCCATGTAGACAATTACAACATTGATGCCAAATTTCAGTAAAACAAAAATTCAAATTTATTTCAAGTGAATATAATCAGACAAGATAAAAAATGATTGTTATATATACATGTGATCCAATTCCAATGCCTTTGGACTTTATGTCATGATTGGTGCCACCTCCGCTGGGCCACATGCCGAGTTGAGTGCCAACCAGTGTTGATTTTGGCAGCAATTTCAGTTTAATTTTAATCTTTGTCTTTTGACTAAAATGCCATTTTAGTTTTAGTCGTATTTTAGCCATCTGAATTGTTTTAGTCAACTAAAATAGTGTTATTTTAGTCGACTAAATTACCACTGGTGCCAATGTCATCAGGTAAGCATTCAAGTGAGGCTAGTCTTTGGGACAAAAGTGAACAGCCCAAAACCAGCCATATCTCAGCATCTGGCCAATCAGTAACCGTTGGGTCTGTACTCTGGGTACACCCTGACCTGAGATAAATGTTGCCCATATGCGCCACCCTGAGATAAATTCTGCCCGTAAGCACCACCCTGAGATAAATGTTGCTCGTAAGCACCACCCTGAGATAAATGCTGCCCTTAAGCACCACCCTGAGATAAATGCTGCCCGTAAGCACCCCCCTGAGATAAATTCTGCCCGTAAGCACCACCCTGAGATAAATGCTGCCCGTAAGCACCACCCTGAGATAAATGCTGCCCGTAAGCACCACCCTGAGATAAATGCTGCCCGTAAGCACCACCCTGAGATAAATGCTGCCCGTAAGCACCACCTTGAGATAATTGCTGCCCATACATGTTTTGAGGTGACATGTAGCTCCCGGGTGGGGGATATATGGGGACATTAAATATTGCTGTATTGGGAGGGAAATCTGACAGGGAATTCCTGGCTTCAGAGGGTCTAGGCTGGGGAGACATTTGAGGTATCACATTGGGAGGGTAGACATCCCTCTGCTCCGCACAGGTGGAGCTTGAGTATGGGGAAGGCATGTAATTACGTAGAGAGAGTGCGAAGTTGGGATAAAGCTGCAGAGGGTGTATGCTAGGAGGGGCCACCACATTAGGGGCCACGCATTTTGTGTATGATGTTGGAAGGTTCGATAAGATCTCTGGGAAAGTTGAGGCGGGATGTACACTAGGGGGTTGGGTTGGTACTGAGGACTGAGCCTCTGCTTCTGCTCTGACCACAGTATTTTCTATTGGAGGATGAGGGTTATGAAAAGCTGAAGGTCTGTAGGGCTTTCCATCCAGGATATAAGGAGCCAGGTCATGAGGGTAGGCTTCCTGGCGGGTGACCGCCGTGTTTTGCAGCTTTGTGGCTTCGGCGGGAATCCGGCTCACATTCACCGTCCAGTAGTTACCTTTAGCCGTCGGCTTCAACTGATCTTTCAGGATCTGCAAAAGAGGGAGAAGATGTTAGAGGCATAAACCAGCACAGCAGATTCACACAAATCTATTACAGGTCAGGGTAACAAAACCCTGTGACCTATTTACAATGATCAGAAAAGTCATTTCTCAGAATCTGCACCTATTTTTGAAAATGTTTTTTTTTTTACTTGGCTGCAGTATGTAGAGAGCCTTAAGATCCCATCACCGCCATCACATCCTAGGAGCAACAAGTCCTTACCTTTCTGAAGCAATCATTGGAGGAAAGGTTATGTCGAATAGAGTCCCTCCAGCCCTGATAATCCCCCTTGAAGAAAGGGAAGAGGTTGCTGATCTCATGGAGGATCTGCCAATTAAAAAAAGTATAGTTGTAAGTGAATGAACATGACCGTAAACCAAGATACATAATACCTCTTACATTATATAAGTATAACCAGGAGACCTGTACTGAGATACTTAGGAGGACATCACTCCTAAATTAAGCATGTAGAAAGTGATGTGAGGGTAAAGTCAGAACACTTTGTGCATGCTTGTATTGAATTGGGGAGGCTGCTAGCACTTTCTGAAGTCTGGTGTTGGGAGCCAAATGTATGTATGGGAGAAAGGGACATCAATGTCCTGGGGGGATTTTTGGGTTACCATTGAGATCCCAGCACAAAACTTGGAAGAAAAAGATGACCTGAAGGCAAAACTTTTTTTGGACATTGTGGATGGAGTGGAGGTTTTTTAATTTTTTTTGTGTCCCCATTGAGGAAATGAATCTCTTCCCTTTCCTTCAAGTAAGATGAAACCTCCCCAAAGGGTAAATCTCCCCAGCTGGGACACAGACAGCAATAAAGACTAAAATAAAATGCAAAAGCACCCCTCTCTATAAAATCATTCACTATTACAAAACGTATTTCCACAAAGCACGGGCTAAGCCCAATAAGAGCAATAATAATGAAGGCCTTAGCTGCACTGTCCTTACATATATTATTCACATATGTTCAATTTATTATATCAGTTGTATCAGATGTATTCTCAAAACACAATGTGAAAAAAGCAAAAAAAAGGAAGAAAAAATAAAGTAAAAATATTAAAAAAACACAAGTTTGAAAAAAAAGCACACACAAATGAAATTACATAAAACAAAAAATACAAACAATAAAAATTTAAATAAAAAATCCTTTTTTTCTGAAAGTTTATGTGATTCTATTTTTTTCTATTCTATTTTTTTCTTTATATTTTCTTTCTGTATTTTGGAAAAAAAGTTGGTATAATTGAACAGCTGTGAATGATATACGTAAGGACAGCATAGGGCTTATTGCTCCATACAAAAACAACAAAAATCTGACCCACTTCATCAAAAAAAAAGAAAAAAAAAGTTTTGGCTTTAGATCATTTTTTATTTATTTAAAAAATTGAGGAGGAAAATAAAACATTTTTTGTGTAATTCAGCCTGTAGTCATAAGAGTTTTATACGCTGCAAATATGACAGGCAGCCAGGGGCCTAAATTTAAAAAAAATAAACTAAAAAATAAAACATTGACAATTCACCCAATTTCTTGAACTTCTAATTTTGATAAATATTGGTATAATTTTTTCAGCCTTCATAGGCCTAACAGAAACAAATAATTTTGTGCCGAAAATAAAGAATATCCCTCTGACAAATCCTTTATCTGAGCTAGTCTCAGTGTCACCCCCTCCCTCTGCCCTTAGCTGCCCTAAAGCCCCAAGAAGCCCCATAATGGAAGGTTGGTTACCTGGGACAGTTTGAGCTTCTTCTTGGGAGAAGTCTGGATGACCAGGGCGATCATGGCCAAGTAGGAGTAGGGTGGTTTGGCGTAGCGTTGATAATTCTTCTTCTTGGTCTTTTTGCTCTTTTTGCTCTTCTTACTCTTCTTGTTGAGCTGATCAGTAGTGTCTGGCTTTTTGGGGCCTCTGTTGGCCTCCCCAGGACAGCTCTCTACGTCGGCCAGGATCCTGTCTATGCTGTGTGGCTCAGGGACTTGGTTGTAGAGAGGGTCCCAGGAATGTTGTGGGCAATCCATGACTTGTCAGGTGTGTTGTGTATATGGGGGCAGCCAGGTATACATAGTGCTGGGATCCCCACCCTGGGCTTTATAATGTAAATGCACCTGTAACCATAAGAGGCGACACCTCCCTTACTGCAGAGGGCCCCTCACCATCCATTTGAATAAGTTTCTAGGAAGTTTCAGGGCTGAGATGTTGGGGGGCATTGTTATGTATATGTTGTGTTGACTATAAGCTGATGGAGCGTATATCGTATGCTTATGAGGTGAATATTACGTTCATATACTAAGATTCTCTTGTATATACATTTTTATTTTATTTTTTTACCTGTGGATATAGATTTATTTTTATATACTTTTATGTCACATGTATAATTTAGATTTTTTTACTAATTCAAATATATATTTATTTTATCTTTTAATTTTCCTACATTTTGCAGACACATTTACCAATCTCAGAATGGCTTTTGTAAGGGTACATCGGGCATAAATAGCTCAATACTGCTTTTTATTCATTAGAACCACTCAAAGTGTCCAAACTTGAATTTGATGGTTTTATTATTCTAAATATTCTTACAACGTTTGGCTGTCAAAATAGTTTTATTTTATGTCTGATTTTTTTAAATAACTTTATCCAGTTAACATTAACAAGTACATTGAATTTTAGAAGTTATTTTTATTTATTACACTTAGAAATATATATTTGCTGAGGGATCTTATCTAAGGAGCACATACTGTGTTAAATTACAACTGCTTTTTTTAGCATAAATTTACTTTTTTTTCTGTTTGTTTATTTCTTAATTGAAATCAGTGTTTTAAATTTGCTGCACATTGGTGTCCCTGTTATTCAAGATGGTTTTCAGCATTTTTTCCTTAATAGTGGCCATTTTCTAGGCATTCACTGTATTTAGGAACTTGTAGAAGCAAATTGAAGGGGATTATATTTAATATAAAAAATATAAATACCTATATGATATTATAGCTATATAAGCAGAACAATTTTGTTATGTTAAGATGACAGATCTGAGCAATTTGCAGGAAAAAATGTTTTTGATGAAAACAAACTCAGTAGGACTCCATATAACATGGGAGGTCTATAACTGATAATAGATTTTTAAACACGCATCTCAAAAATGCTTGGGGCAAACATAAATCTATACTAAAAAAAATAAAAATCTAGATATACTGTAGATATAAATTAAAAAAGTGGTGCCGACTTGATGGAGCACTTGGTCTTTTTTTTCTGCCCTCACTCTTCTATGTGTCTGTGTGTCTAGATGTAATATTAAATGGGTAAAAACTTTGAATACATATTAATTGATTATTCTTAATAATTAATAATCAATTAATAATGAAGAGTTAATGACTTATTAAATGTTGGTATAATGATTGATGGGGGTCATTACTGAAGCTGCTTTATTGCTCTTGCTGTTTGCAGATTTTTTTTTTTTACTAGTATGACACCCCAACAACGAAACTGCTATTCTAAATCTATGATAGACATGCTTAGAAATTATTTTTTTATACTGATGAAAATATGGTGGAAAAAGGATGTGGCGCAGGGATGCAAATCTGGAGAATTATATACCCACTAATGTTAAACACATTAGGGGAGATTTAGGCTGGGTTCACATATATGCAAATTGGATGCGTTTTACACCACATCCAATATGCATGAGTCGGCGTCACACTGATTTGAACAGAGTGATTGCTGGCAATAGGATGTGACTTGTCATGCGATTTGACCTGTCGCTCTAATGTGAACAGGGGCTGACTGTTGACTGACTCACTACCTCTTCTGAAAGTCTGTTCCAAGTCTTTCTAATGCCGCGTACACACGAGCGGACTTTACGGCAGACTTTGCCCGGAAGACGGGATCTCATTGGACAATTCGATCGTGTGTGGGCTTCAGATGACTTTGTTTGCTCAAAAGTTGGACGGACTTAGATTTGAAACATATTTTAAATCTATCCGTCGAACTCGAGTCCGGTCGAAAAGTCTGCTCGTCTGTATGCTAGTTCGACGGACAAAAAGCCACACTAGGGCAGCTATTGGATACTGGCTATGAACTTCCTTATTTTAGTCCGGTCATACGTCATCACGTACGAATTCGACAGACTTTGGTGGATTGTGTGTAGGCAAGTCCGTTCATTCAGAAAGTCCGTCGTAAAGTACGTCGAAAAGTCTGCCGGGCAAAGTCTGCCATAAAGTCCGACCGTGTGTACGCGACATAAGATTAGTGTAGAACTTTCTTTCATCTAGTTTTGAGGTCATGTTCCCGTGTTCCTAAACTTGGCTTCATATTGAAAATCCTGCCCTCCTGAACCTTATTCACCCCCTTTATGAGTTTGAAGGTTGTCATATCCATCCTTTCCCTTTTTTCCTCCAGACTGTAAGTTCCTAAAGTCTCTCCTGATATGTTTCATCCCTCAGACCTTTCACCATTTTGTTTTCCATCTCTGGATTCATTCAATCTCATTAATATCTTCTTCCAAGTGAGGTCTCCAGAACAGAACACACCGAGTTTGACTTACTAAAAAAAGACCAAGTCGACCATTGGGTCTGCCAATTTTTATTTTTTTTCTAAAACTAGTGCCCACAGAATCTGGTGCAACTGTGATAACCAATCAGCTTCCAGGTTGTATTGTCAAAGCTTAATTGAACAAACTAAATGTTTTATCCCTCAGACATTTCACCATTTTGTTGCCCATCTCTAGACTGAGTTTGACTTACTAAAAAAAGACCAAGTCGTCCATTGGGTCTGCCAATTTTTTTGATTTACTAAAACTGGTGCACACAGAATCTGGTGCAGCTGTGCATGGTAACCAATCAGCTTCAAGGTTGTATTGTCAAAGCTTAATTGAACAATCTGATTATTTTATTGATCAGACCTTTCACCATTTTGTTGTCCATCTCTGGACTCGTTCTATCATATCAATATCTTCTTGCATGTGAGGTCTCTAGAACAGGACACACCGAGTTTGACTTACTAAAATAAGACCAAGTCGTCCATTGGGTCTGCCAATTTTTTTTATCTCCTAAAACTAGTGCACACAGAATCTGGTGTGGCTGTGCATGGTAACAAACATGTCATACTTGCCTCCACTGTGCAGCTCGTTTTGCACAGAGTGGCCCCAAATATCCTCTTCTGGGGTCCCCCGGCGGCTTCTCCCCATATCAGATAACCCCCTAGGAGAAGCAGTTTCCTGAGGGGGTTACCTTGCGGGTGCGCTCCCGAGTCCAGCACTTGCATCCACAGACACGAATGTCATACTCGGCCCCGCCCCCCGCGCCCACGTCATTGGATTTGATTGACAGCAGTGGGAGCCAATGGCTGTGCTGCTATCAATCTATCCAATCAAGAGCCGGGACCCAGTGGAGGGAGGGACAGCGCAGATGAAGGGGCTCATGTAAGTAAAATAGGGGGGCTGGGGGGCCACTGACTGCCAGGTGATTTTTCACCTTAATGCATAGGATGCATTAAGGTGAAAAAACACAAAGCTTTAGAAGCCCTTTAATTGAACAAAGGGGAATGTTTTATCCCTCAGACCTTTCACCATTTTGTTGTCCATCTCTGGACAGAGTTTGACTTACCCGTCAGACCTTTCACCATTTTGTTGTCCATCTCTGCACTTATTTATTTATTTTATTTATTTCAGGTACTTGTATTGCGCCATCAATTTACACAGCACTTTACATATACATTGTACATTCTCATCAGTTCCATCATCATATCAGTGGACTTGTTTTATCACATCAATATCTTCTTGCATGTAAGATCTCCAGAACTGGACACACCGAGTTTGACTTACTAAAGGCAAACCGGTGTTCACTTTGCAAGGGGTTTTTCCCTTAACTTAGTGAATGTGGTGAAATGCGCTTTACAAAGGAAACCCAACCAGGCAATGAAAATTAGAAAAAAAAACCACAGCATTGTTTTCTTGCATATATTTAAATGATGGAAGGCTGCAGAGCTTCACCTCATTTACTAAGCTAAGGTTAAATTCCCTTGCAAAGTCATCGGCCTATTTGGCTTTAGTAAACCAAACCCAGTAACTCTAACTAAAACGGCTTTTTAGTAAAAGGGGGAAAAAAATGTACTCAAACTGAATTAAAACCAGAGTATCAAAACTGTGTTTCATTTTTGGATGGAGTGGAAACGGGTTAGAACCAATGTCCATATTTGTTTCTGTCAGTAATAGCAGATTTTCCAAAAACGTAAGCATAAAAAGACAAAACTTTTTAAACATTATTGGATACTGTAGGAAATGGTTAAAATGTCTGCCATTTTTAGATTTCTATTCACTTCCTGTACTATAGACACAATAGGAAATGAGAGGAAATTTCTTCAGAGAAATGGAAATCTATTCTTAAACATGGAAGACCTCCCATGGAACTTTAGGCTGGGTTCACACCATTGCGATTTGGATGCGGGTCCCCCAATAATGGAGCACAACTCCTTCCATTAACACTAATGATGGGGCACATTTCCTTCCATTAACACCAACGTTGGGGCGCAATTCCTCCCATTGACACCAATGATAGGGCACAATTCCTCCCATTGACACCAATGATGGGGCACAATTCCTCCCATTGACATCAATGATGGGGAACAATTCCTTTCATTAACACCAATGATGGGGCACAATTCTTTCCATTGACACCTAAGAGAGCGTTGTTTACTCCCACTGGACACCAGAACATTTTCTATTCCCAATGGCCCTAGTCCAACCCCCTTCTGTCTGAAGGACAGTAAACTGACCCTTTGTTGGGAAAGTTTGGAGACCCCCCTGTACTAGAGTGGTTGGAGACCGAAGTCATGCTATAGGAGACCATCAGAGACTAGGCAAATGTTGCAAGAGACCACTGGACTTTACTACAGTTACGGAACCCTTTACAAATCAGTGCTCCCGGTACTGACTGCCGGGGGTAAGGGCTGCACTACAAGCATCGGAGGGCCACAGGTTGGACACCAGGGAGTTAGAAGAATCTTATAAAAAATGATATATAGAATGAATGTCCAACACACATCTGCCCCTACTCAACATTGCAACAATGCAAATGTCATCAAGTCAATGTAGGTGTATGGAGAGTAATGTTGGTTCCAAATATAATTATTTTTACTCAAAATTACAATACCAGCTGGGAAATACCAATGTCCAGTATAGAATAGGTTCTTGTATATGCGAGTCCATTCTGTGCTGGATAAATATGGCCTTTAGATTCACTTCTTCTGGCTGGATTAGTAATTTGACAACGAAGATAAACTATCAAAGTGTTTTATGGGAATATTGACCATGAATCTTATAAGACAGTCACGGTTCGTGTCCCCAAAACATCTGACCGTGTCATCTTTGTAATATCAACTTTACAGAAAAAAGAAGCAATGTAATATGAGGACCTACCTAATCTATACAATGGATTGTATCCAATCAGGCAGGCCCTTACACTACATCATGGGTGCTCAACCTGTGGCTTTCCAGCTGTTGTAGAAGTCCCATGAGGCACTGCAAAGCTGATGCCTACAAGCATGACTCCCAAAGGCAGAGGCATGATGGGCATTATAGTTTAGCAGCAGCTGGAGGGCCACAAGTTGAGTACCCATGCACTACATAGTTGTTGGTAGATCTAAAGGAGGTTTAACAATCAGATTCCCGCACATGGTCAGCTTTAAGGTCACCAAACATGTTACAATTTGACCATACAAACTTTTCCCAATCAACTTTAGATTTACCAGAACTATATAAGAACCTACCTAATCTACCCAATCAATTGGTATCTAATCAGGCCGGCCCTTACACTAGATAATTGTTGGTGGATCTAAAAGTGATTGCAGATTGTAACAAATGTGTTGATTCTTAATGTGAGTATTCTCAGTTCACCATCACACAAGAACAAGAAATATCGATGGGTAATGTGACAATCCTGACACTTTTAGGTTCCATGCACACTGGACTTAAAAAACGTCGATTCTACAGGCATTTGGCGTTTTTTTCACCTGCCTCTAGAAGCACTTCTATTGTGTTCTATGTGTCTTTGCACATTATGACTACTACAGGCGTTTTCTGTCAGGGACGTTCAGAGGCAGGAAAAAAACCTTCTCTATCGCGTTTTCTGGAGACGTTTAGGAGCTGTAAAAACGTCAATCTCTCCTAAACTCCTCTTATCTCTTCTGAACGCCAAGTTTCAACTTTTTTTAGTAAAAAAAAAGATGTGTTGTTGCTGTACATCATTTCCTGGCTTTTGCAGAGGGGCGTGTAGTGTAAAAAACGCCTGTAAACAAAATGCTCTTAAACTCTCATAGACTCACCTAAACTTTGTACAATATGCTTTCAATTTGCGTCTTTTAGGGTTATCAGTCCCATGACACATATGAAAGTGACTTCCAATTTCTTGCCTGGAGGAGTCTCACTTCTCAATCTGAATCCTGTTTACAGTGATTAGCACATGATAGAAGCCTAAAGTAATCCACCAGGCCCACATTGCTCTCCTGATATGTCCCACCAACCCTTCATCCCCCGTGTGACTCCAACCTTCATCTACTTCTCAACAGCCCCAACAATGGTGAGCGATCTCAGTGTACATTACACCCTTCCAAACATCACAACCTCCCATTGTCAGGAGACACGAGCCCAGGAATTCCCACTACAAGGAATACACCCCCAGGAATCTTTCTAAAGATGGAAATTCTTATTTTGTTACAAATCTCATATATAAAAAAAATGTGCATTTCTCTTGTTATAACCTATAAATTGTCAGCAATATATATTCTATGTGTGAAGAAAACTCAATAGCTGCCCTCATGTTGTAAACGCTGCACAAACTGTTGGCGCTATATAAATCCTGTATAATAATAATAATAATAATAATAATAATAATAATAATAGATGTTATTAAACAAATACAATATAGAGAAGAACATTAGTGGAGCTCACCGCTAATCATCTGAATGAAATTAAATCACTAATAAGCTATCAATCTCCCAATCATATACAGGGGTCTCCGAACTTTTCACTACAGGAGACAATATCCACGGCCCCAAAAATGTATTATATCTAATAAACATAAGTTCTAGGCTGTGTTTACATATATGCAAAGTGAATGTGTTTTAAACCGCGTCCAATTCGCTCTCGATGGAGCCGGTACACACATTTCTGGGGCTGACGAGGTGGTGTTTTTAAAAGAGGGTCCTGTGCATTTCTGGGTCTGGTTCAGGTGCAAATTCAGCAGTGAAGGTCAGTTACTGATGTTGGATGAGAAGGCCTGGCTCGCAGTCTCCACTCTAATGCCCCGTACACACGGTCGGATTTTCCGATGGAAAATTTCCGATCGGAGCGTGTTGTCGGAAATTCCGACCGTGTGTGGGCTCCATCGGACATTTTCCATCGGATTTTCCGACACACAAAGTTGGAAAGCAGGAGATAAAATTTTCCGACAACAAAATCCGTTGTCGGATATTCCGATCGTGTGTACACAAATCCGATGGACAAAGTGCCATACATGCTCAGAATAAATAAAGAGATGAAAGCTATTGGCCACTGCCCCGTTTATAGTTCCGACGTACGTGTTTTACGTCACCGCGTTTAGAACGATCGGATTTTCCGACAACTTTGTGTGACCGTGTGTAGACAAAACAAGTTTGAGCCAACATCCATCGGAAAAAATCCTAGGATTTTGTTGTCGGAATGTCCGAATAAAGTCCGACCGTGTGTACGGGGCATAATGCCCCATACACACGGTCGGACTTTGTTTGGACATTCCAACAACAAAATCCTAGGATTTTTTCTGACGGATGTTGGCTCAAACTTGTTTTGTCTACACACGGTCACACAAAGTTGTCAGAAAATCCGTTCATTCTGAACACGGTGATGTAAAACACGTACGTCGGGACTATAAACTGGGCAGTGGCCAATAGCTTTCATCTCTTTATTTATTCTGAGCATGCGTGGCACTTTGTCCGTCGGAATTGTGTACACACGATCGGAATTTCTGACAACGGATTTTGTTATCAGAAAATTTTATCTCCTCTTCTCAAACTTTGTGTGTCAGAAAATCCGATGGAAAATGTCCGATGGAGCCCACACACTGTCGGAATTTCCGACAACACGCTCCGATCGGACATTTTCCATCGGAAAATGTTTGATTGGAGCTTGTTGTCGTAAAATCCAACCATGTGTAGGCTCCATCGGACATTTTCCATCTTTTCCAGCCTTAGGACCTTCCCCCTGTAGGCTGACAACGCCCTTCGCAGAGTTGTCACCACTGCACCTTTGGACTGCTCGTCACTGCTGATAACCCTCCTCCTCACTGCCCATCAGTGCAGGACACGTATCTAATGGGGCACCCTGTGCCTGGAAGAAGGGATTGAGCTTGGATCCTTTCCTCCTGAAGGTTGACAACGTTATTCTTTTAAAGTGATTTTTCATGCACCGTTGTCACGTCAGGAGCCACTGTAACCACTTGGACTGTTGTCACTGCTGATAACCTTTCTCCTCACTGCCTATCAGTGCAGGACAAGTATCCAATGTGGTGCCCTGTGTCTGGAAGAAGGGATCTAGCCTGGATCCTTCCTCCTGCAAGTTGACAATGATGTTGGGTCTAAAGTAATGCTTGTGCAGCGTTGTCACCACAGGGGTCACTGTAACTACTTGGACTGCTTCTCACCCTTGTGCTCATTGCCCATCAGTTCAGAATATGTTTCCTATGGGGCACCTATGTCTGGAAGAAGGGATCTAGCTTAGATCCAGTTTAGATCCTTAATTAGAGGGTTGTCACCACAGGAGCCACTATAACCCAGTGCCATCTTAATAGCATTAGGGGCCCCTGGGCAAAGTAATGCATTGGTGTCCCAACAATGAAGATGGTGATCTGCGGCATGCTACGCGTGGCAAACATTGGGTCTGGCTAAATTATGCTACATATTGGGCGCGGCTTTTTAGGCTGATTAGAACTTTTAGATTTTGACCTATTTTTTTAAACCATATTTTTTTTTAAATAATTGCTTACATTTTTTTCATAACGCTATTGTCTTTGGTGAGATATCAGGGGTGTAAACATACCCCGGAAGTCTTACTTTTGATACAATGAAAGGGACTGAGGAAACATATTTCCCAGTTGGGAATGAGTTGGTGCATGGAACTAAAGGGATCTTGGGGGACTCTGAGGGAGCAAAAGGGATTGAAAAGGCTCTAAGGCAGGGGTAGGCAACCTTAGACAGATGGAGATCTACTTTAACAACACTGATGAAGTGAAAGATCACCGGGCACAGTGTCCTGTTGTTGGGGCCGGTTCACACCAGAATGTGGTGCCAGTGTATGCACTACTTTTTTGTCTGATGTGATTTGTTTGTTTTTTGTCTGATGTGATTTGCAAGGCTGGATTTAAATCTCAGGAGCCTATAGGCAGGGAATTCTGAAGCACCCCACCAAACAAAAATAAAAAGACAGTAAGCAGGGTTAAGAAGTGCATGATACTCAGAATGCAGGGTTAAGGCGTGCTCTGCACTCAGAATGCAGGGTTAAGCAGTGCATTATGCTCAAAATGCAGTGTTAAGGTTTGTGTTGCGCTCAGAATGCAGGGTTAAGTAGTGCATTGTGCTGAGAATGCAGGATTAAGGAGAGTGTTGCTCTCAGAATGCAGGAATCAGGAGTGCTTGCTCTCAGAATGCAGGGATCAGGAGTGCTTGCTCTCAGAATGCAGGGATCAGGAGTGCTTGCTCTCAGAATGCAGGGATCAGGAGTGCTTGCTCTCAGAATGCAGGGATCAGGAGTGTGTTATGCTCAGAATGCAGGGATCGGGAGTGTGTTTTGCTCAGAATGCAGGGATCGGGAGTGTGTTTTGCTCAGAATGCAGGGATCGGAAGTGTGTTTTGCTCAGAATGCAGGGATCGGGAGTGTGTTATGCTCAGAATACAGGGATCGGGACAGTTGGAAGAGATAAAAAGTGAGCAGGCATAGAAAGGGTGCAAGACAGTCCACACGTTTATCTGTCTTGCACAGTGGCAGTGCGTCCATAAGGGACCCTCTCTCCAGCCACCCCTTCTATGATCAATGGATAGATTGATGCATTGCATGAATCTATCCATGGCCACTGGTGCTACCCCCTATTCAGGCACCTGGCCCCTTTTCAGGCACCGGGCACCTGAATTACAGTGGCCGGGGGGTATTTTTGAAGCATGTGATTGGAGCCATAGGCTCTAATAGGCGTCAAAAAGGTGACCACTGCTTGGCGCTCGCAGTTTACCCAGGTGTGTTAGAACAGCGAATGAATATTCGCTGTCCTAACACTGAACTGCTTCTCCGCCAGTCAGGTGCTTGGGTCTGTTACCTGGCTGAAACGATAGGCGATTGAACCCCAGACGGGAGGAGAGGACAGGAAGAGACGCATGAAGGCACCGCTCGGAGCACACCGCTCACGGCTATCACCTGCTGCCCCACCAAGACAGGGTAAGTGCCAGGCAGACAGTGAGTGGGGGGGTCACAGCGGTGCCATTGTATGGCACAGTGGCAGCATTCAATGGGCAGTGTGGCAGCATTTGATGGGCACAGTGGCAGCATGCGATGGGCACAGTGGCAGCATTTGATGGGCACAGTGGCAGCGTCTGATGGGCACAGTGGCTGCAATTGATGTTTTTTTTTTTTATCAGTATTTTTCAGTTTGTTTGCGCCCCCAAAAATTATGAGCACCTGCTGCCACTGGTCTTGCACCCTTTCTATCTCTTCCAAATGCCCAGAGCTGAGAGCGGAGGCTCCAGTGTTGTTTATAGTGCAGATTTATGGAAAGGAGAGGACATAGTGTTATCAGAGGAGAGGGGAGGAGGATTGGATCGTGTGAAAGTGTTCAACTAACAGCAAACTGAAAGTGTAGATAAAGGGAGAAGCAGAGGGTGACCTGTTTGTAGCAGAAATAATTAAAAGAAACTCATCTGGAAAGAAGGTGGAGTGAGCCGTGGCCGGAGAACAAGTGAAGAGGAGAGGGATTAATGTGTTGCAATCAGTAGGAGACATAAGGCAAAGCTGGGGGAGTATTTGCGCCCCAGTGCCAGCAGCATCTCTCTAGGTCTGGGCCCATCCTGATGGGGCCCCATGTGCACCTGGGGACCCTGGGCAGTGCCCAGGTGTGCCCACTGGATAAGACGGCCCTGCTATAACCACTTGGGCTGCTTGTCACCCTTGTCCTTACTGCTCATCAGTGCAGAACAAGCTTCCTATGGGGTGCCTATGTCTGGAAGAAGGGATCTAGCTTAGATCCTTACATCCAGCTTTGATCCTTAGATCCAGCATTCTCACCACAGGAGCCACTGTAACCACTTGGACTGCTTGTCACCCTTGTCCACACTGCCCATAAGTGCAGAACATGTTTCCTACGGGGCTCCTATGTCTGGAAGAAGGGACCTAGCTTAGATCCTTTCTCCTGGCTCTGGCAGATGTCTTCCCACATAGAGGAAGATAATATAAAAAAAATAAATAAGGGAATTGAATCCTCAGAAAGCTAATTTTTGGCCATAGAAAAACTGTAATTATAGAAAAAAATAGCAGCAAAGAACCAAGGAGTACTTCACATGGTGGTGTTGGCTTGGAAGAAATATGAAAAAGCTTCTAATGCTTCCTACAGATGACAAGGTAGAGGCCAAACAATTATTCCACCTAATACTTATGGTATAAAAAAATAAAGCCAGTGTCTATATGTGGGGGAGCCTAGCTGATATCACTATCTGGAAAGAACCCCACTGGCTGATTGACTCTCCCCAATCCAATCCAAGCAAAGATGTCCAGAAATGTCATATCAATCCCTGAGCTGATCATGGTTGGCTAGATAGGAGGAATGTTCTTTGATAGACACCTTTGTTGAATAAAAGGGAACATATTTTTTTAGCTTTGGATGGAGTGGGGAAGAGTTAGACTCCCTGTTGATTTTTTTTAGCTATCTGTGCCGAGGAAATTCACTTCTTTATTAGTCCCGGTGACCATTGTCAGTGATGGAAATGATAAAGAAAACAAAAACACCCCCGGAATTCCCTCATCAATTAAAATACCTCCTCGTCTAAAATATAAGGACATCTTCATATATACCCAAAGCTCAGCAAAAGGTCATATTAAGAGGATCACTATAGTATGGTATGTGGTACTTTATTATTAAATAAGTAAGGTAAAAAATGGACACAAGAATCCTAAAACCCACTTCCAATGTCAATGTTGTCAAATCAACTTGCCCTTGCATCCCATCTCTTACTATTTCCACCAAAACAAGTGCTAATGGCTACTGTTCTACACAAGTCCTTATTCCCCCGTCCTTCATCCCCCCTGTGGCTTCACCCCAGGAGGTTAAAGTTGACTTTCCCTATGTAAATGTTTTCCTAATAATAATGGCCAATTGTAAAGCCCAAGACTTGCATGTACAACTGTCAATATGGCACAACAAAGCCCACAGATCACAAATGTTTCCTTTTGTAATAAGCTCTTGAGCACCTCACAGTAAATATCTAAGCCATTTGTTATAGCCAAGGCAGGGCCACTTTACAAACTCCATGAAATATACTGTATACTGTAGTTACAGGACACCTGAGGCCAACTTGTAGTACAAAGACATCAGAAATACCCTTGAAGATTGTCTATCTACTTGAGGACAAAGTCTTTTCTGGCACTTTTTTATTTACAAATTTAAATTAGTATTTTTTGCTAGAAAATATCTTATAACCCCCGAATGTTATATATATATATTTATTTATTTAGCAGAGACTCTAGGGAATATCAATATCAATCTGCATACACGGTCGTGTCTCCCTCCATAACACAGAGGCAGTGCGCACACTGTGGAGGCACGGCTCGGCCATCTATCCGTATGTCCACCCCTCCCCCCCTCACTGACACCCTTGTCAGCAACAGACTGTTTTCCCTCCTCCCTACCGGATTGCTACAGGTATCTGCCAGGAATACTGAACTACATTAGATTGTGTTGTGCTCAGTCATCTCCACTCCTGCCTGTCTGGATCTGATGGAGTGTCAGCCACACTGGAACTGCTGTGACCTACAGTCCCACACCATCATCTTCTCAGCCCAGATTATGGACCTGAATACTACTCCTCTTTCCTTGTGAGTGGCTATTATTGTTTTAATAAATATTTTTACGATATATACTCAGAGGCGCCCCTATTCCTTGCTGTTTTTTTTTTTTTTTTTACTCTTGGAAATTAAATGGCGATCATTGCAATTTTTATGTTACACGGTATTTGCGCAGCGTTTTTTCAAACGCAGTTTAAAAAAATACATTTTAATGAAAAAAAAAACACAATATATACCCTAATTTTTTTGAAAAATATGAAAGATGATTTTACGCCGAGTAAATAGATACCTAACATGTCACGCTTTAAAGCTGAGCACACTCATGGAATGGCAACAAACTGTGGTATGTAAAAATCTCCATGGGCGACGCTTTAACATTTTTTACAGGTTACCGGCGATATTTTTTACAGGTTACTTGTTTAGAGCTACAGAGGAGATCTAGCGCTTGGATTATTGCTCTCACTCTAATGTTCACAGGGATATCTCACATGTGTGGTGCGAACACCGTTTACATATGCCTATACAACCTATGAATGCGTTCGCTTCTGTGCGCGAACACGGAAGGATGGGGGAACTTTACTTTTTTTTTTCTTATTTGTTTTATTTTTTATTTCAAATTTTTATCATGTTTATTTCTATTACAAGGAATGTAAACATCGCAAACACAAACACATTGTTAGGGTTGCACTGATACCACTTTTTTAAGAGTACAAGTACCAATAGTTGTTTTTCAAGTACTCGCCGATACCGATTACCGTTTTTTTTACAGTGGCACTAAAAGGCAGCTCTGATTGGCATAACTGATGGGCACAGATTGGGCTCACTGCAACTATTAAATATTATAAAATAGAAATTATACAAGTTTGAGCCAACATCCATCGGAAAAAATCCTAGGATTTTGTTGTCGGAATGTCCGAATAAAGTCCGACCGTGTGTACGGGGCATAATGCCCCATACACACGGTCGGACTTTGTTTGGACATTCCAACAACAAAATCCTAGGATTTTTTCTGACGGATGTTGGCTCAAACTTGTTTTGTCTACACACGGTCACACAAAGTTGTCAGAAAATCCATTCATTCTGAACACGGTGATGTAAAACACGTACGTCGGGACTATAAACTGGGCAGTGGCCAATAGCTTTCATCTCTTTATTTATTCTGAGCATGCGTGGCACTTTGTCCGTCGGAATTGTGTACACACGATCGGAATTTCTGACAACGGATTTTGTTATCAGAAAATTTTATCTCCTCTTCTCAAACTTTGTGTGTCAGAAAATCCGATGGAAAATGTCCGATGGAGCCCACACACTGTCGGAATTTCCGACAACACGCTCCGATCGGACATTTTCCATCGGAAAATGTTTGATTGGAGCTTGTTGTCGTAAAATCCAACCATGTGTAGGCTCCATCAGACATTTTCCATCTTTTCCAGCCTTAGGACCTTCCCCCTGTAGGCTGACAACGCCCTTCGCAGAGTTGTCACCACTGCACCTTTGGACTGCTCGTCACTGCTGATAACCCTCCTCCTCACTGCCCATCAGTGCAGGACACGTATCTAATGGGGCACCCTGTGCCTGGAAGAAGGGATTGAGCTTGGATCCTTTCCTCCTGAAGGTTGACAACGTTATTCTTTTAAAGTGATTTTTCATGCACCGTTGTCACGTCAGGAGCCACTGTAACCACTTGGACTGTTGTCACTGCTGATAACCTTTCTCCTCACCGCCTATCAGTGCAGGACAAGTATCCAATGTGGTGCCCTGTGTCTGGAAGAAGGGATCTAGCCTGGATCCTTCCTCCTGCAAGTTGACAATGATGTTGGGTCTAAAGTAATGCTTGTGCAGCGTTGTCACCACAGGGGTCACTGTAACTACTTGGACTGCTTCTCACCCTTGTGCTCATTGCCCATCAGTTCAGAATATGTTTCCTATGGGGCACCTATGTCTGGAAGAAGGGATCTAGCTTAGATCCAGTTTAGATCCTTAATTCCAGTGTTGTCACCACAGGAGCTACTATAACCCAGTGCCATCTTAATAGCATTAGGGGCCCCTGGGCAAAGTAATGCATTGGTGTCCCAACAATGAAGATGGTGATCTGCGGCATGCTACGCGTGCCGTGGCAAACATTGGGTCTGGCTAAATTATGCTACATATTGGGCGCGGCTTTTTAGGCTGATTAGAACTTTTAGATTTTGACCTATTTTTTTAAACCATATTTTTTTTTAAATAATTGCTTACATTTTTTTCATAACGCTATTGTCTTTGGTGAGATATCAGGGGTGTAAACAGACCCCGGAAGTCTTACTTTTGATACAATGAAAGGGACTGAGGAAACATATTTCCCAGTTGGGAATGAGTTGGTGCATGGAACTAAAGGGATCTTGGGGGACTCTGAGGGAGCAAAAGGGATTGAAAAGGCTCTAAGGCAGGGGTAGGAAACCTTAGACAGATGGAGATCTACTTTAACAACACTGATGAAGTGAAAGATCACCGGGCACAGTGTCCTGTTGTTGGGGCCGGTTCACACCAGAATGTGGTGCCAGTGTATGCACTACTTTTTTGTCTGATGTGATTTGTTTGTTTTTTGTCTGATGTGATTTGCAAGGCTGGATTTAAATCTCAGGAGCCTATAGGCAGGGAATTCTGAAGCACCCCACCAAACAAAAATAAAAAGACAGTAAGCAGGGTTAAGAAATGCATGATACTCAGAATGCAGGGTTAAGGCGTGCTCTGCACTCAGAATGCAGGGTTAAGCAGTGCATTATGCTCAAAATGCAGTGTTAAGGTTTGTGTTGCGCTCAGAATGCAGGGTTAAGTAGTGCATTGTGCTGAGAATGCAGGATTAAGGAGAGTGCTTGCTCTCAGAATGCAGGGATCAGGAGTGCTTGCTCTCAGAATGCAGGGATCAGGAGTGCTTGCTCTCAGAATGCAGGGATCAGGAGTGTGTTATGCTCAGAATGCAGGGATCGGGAGTGTGTTTTGCTCAGAATGCAGGGATCGGGAGTGTGTTTTGCTCAGAATGCAGGGATCGGAAGTGTGTTTTGCTCAGAATGCAGGGATCGGGAGTGTGTCATGCTCAGAATGCAGGGATCGGGAGTGTGTTATGCTCAGAATACAGGGATCGGGACAGTTGGAAGAGATAAAAAGTGAGCAGGCATAGAAAGGGTGCAAGACAGTCCACACGTTTATCTGTCTTGCACAGTGGCAGTGCGTCCATAAGGGACCCTCTCTCCAGCCACCCCTTCTATGATCAATGGATAGATTGATGCATTGCATGAATCTATCCATGGCCACTGGTGCTACCCCCTATTCAGGCACCTGGCCCCTTTTCAGGCGCCGGGCACCTGAATTACAGTGGCCGGGGGGTATTTTTGAAGCATGTGATTGGAGCCATAGGCTCTAATAGGCGTCAAAAAGGTGACCACTGCTTGGCGCTCGCAGTTTACCCAGGTGTGTTAGAACAGCGAATGAATATTCGCTGTCCTAACACTGAACTGCTTCTCCGCCAGTCAGGTGCTTGGGTCTGTTACCTGGCTGAAACGATAGGCGATTGAACCCCAGACGGGAGGAGAGGACAGGAAGAGACGCATGAAGGCACCGCTCGGAGCACACCGCTCACGGCTATCACCTGCTGCCCCACCAAGACAGGGTAAGTGCCAGGCAGACAGTGAGTGGGGGGGTCACAGCGGTGCCATTGTATGGCACAGTGGCAACATTCGATGGGCAGTGTGGCAGCATTTGATGGGCACAGTGGCAGCATGCGATGGGCACAGTGGCAGCATTTGATGGGCACAGTGGCAGCGTCTGATGGGCACAGTGGCTGCAATTGATGTTTTTTTTTTCAGTATTTTTCAGTTTGTTTGCGCCCCCAAAAATTATGAGCACCTGCTGCCACTGGTCTTGCACCCTTTCTATCTCTTCCAAATGCCCAGAGCTGAGAGCGGATGCTCCAGTGTTGTTTATAGTGCAGATTTATGGAAAGGAGAGGACATAGTGTTATCAGAGGAGAGGGGAGGAGGATTGGATCATATGAATGTGTTCAACTTACAGCAAACTGAAAGTGTAGATAAAGGGAGAAGCAGAGGGTGACCTGTTTGTAGCAGAAATAATTAAAAGAAACTCATCTGGAAAGAAGGTGGAGTGAGCCGTGGCCGGAGAACAAGTGAAGAGGAGAGGGATTAATGTGTTGCAATCAGTAGGAGACATAAGGCAAAGCTGGGGGAGTATTTGCGCCCCAGTGCCAGCAGCATCTCTCTAGGTCTGGGCCCATCCTGATGGGGCCCCATGTGTACCTGGGGACCCTGGGCAGTGCCCAGGTGTGCCCACTGGATAAGACGGCCCTGCTATAACCACTTGGGCTGCTTGTCACCCTTGTCCTTACTGCCCATCAGTGCAGAACAAGCTTCCTATGGGGTGCCTATGTCTGGAAGAAGGGATCTAGCTTGGATCCTTAGATCCAGCATTCTCACCACAGGAGCCACTGTAACCACTTGGACTGCTTGTCACCCTTGTCCACACTGCCCATAAGTGCAGAACATGTTTCCTATGGGGCTCCTATGTCTGGAAGAAGGGACCTAGCTTAGATCCTTTCTCCTGGCTCTGGCAGATGTCTTCCCACATAGAGGAAGATAATATAAAAAAAATAAATAAGGGAATTGAATCCTCAGAAAGCTAATTTTTGGCCATAGAAAAACTGTAATTATAGAAAAAAATAGCAGCAAAGAACCAAGGAGTACTTCACATGGTGGTGTTGGCTTGGAAGAAATATGAAAAAGCTTCTAATGCTTCCTACAGATGACAAGGTAGAGGCCAAACAATTATTCCACCTAATACTTATGGTATAAAAAAATAAAGCCAGTGTCTATATGTGGGGGAGCCTAGCTGATATCACTATCTGGAAAGAACCCCACTGGCTGATTGACTCTCCCCAATCCAATCCAAGCAAAGATGTCCAGAAATGTCATATCAATCCCTGAGCTGATCATGGTTGGCTAGATAGGAGGAATGTTCTTTGATAGACACCTTTGTTGAATAAAAGGGAACATATTTTTTTAGCTTTGGATGGAGTGGGGAAGAGTTAGACTCCCTGTTGATTTTTTTTAGCTATCTGTGCCGAGGAAATTCACTTCTTTATTAGTCCCGGTGACCATTGTCAGTGATGGAAATGATAAAGAAAACAAAAACACCCCCGGAATTCCCTCATCAATTAAAATACCTCCTCGTCTAAAATATAAGGACATCTTCATATATACCCAAAGCTCACCAAAAGGTCATATTAAGAGGATCACTATAGTATGGTATGTGGTACTTTATTATTAAATAAGTAAGGTAAAAAATGGACACAAGAATCCTAAAACCCACTTCCAATGTCAATGTTGTCAAATCAACTTGCCCTTGCATCCCATCTCTTACTAGTTCCACCAAAACAAGTGCTAATGGCTACTGTTCTACACAAGTCCTTATTCCCCCGTCCTTCATCCCCCCTGTGGCTTCACCCCAGGAGGTTAAAGTTGACTTTCCCTATGTAAATGTTTTCCTAATAATAATGGCCAATTGTAAAGCCCAAGACTTGCATGTACAACTGTCAATATGGCACAACAAAGCCCACAGATCACAAATGTTTCCTTTTGTAATAAGCTCTTGAGCACCTCACAGTAAATATCTAAGCCATTTGTTATAGCCAAGGCAGGGCCACTTTACAAACTCCATGAAATATACTGTATACTGTAGTTACAGGACACCTGAGGCCAACTTGTAGTACAAAGACATCAGAAATACCCTTGAAGATTGTCTATCTGCTTGAGGACAAAGTCTTTTCTGGCACTTTTTTATTTACAAATTTAAATTAGTATTTTTTGCTAGAAAATATCTTATAACCCCCGAATGTTATATATATATATTTATTTATTTAGCAGAGACTCTAGGGAATATCAATATCAATCTGCATACACGGTCGTGTCTCCCTCCATAACACAGAGGCAGTGTGAACACTGTGGAGACACGGCTCGGCCATCCGTCCGTATGTCCACCCCCTCCCCCCCCTCACTGACACCCTTGTCAGCAACAGACTGTTTTCCCTCCTCCCTACCGGATTGCTACAGGTATCTGCCAGGAATACTGAACTACATTAGATTGTGTTGTGCTCAGTCATCTCCACTCCTGCCTGTCTGGATCTGATGGAGTGTCAGCCACACTGGAACTGCTGTGACCTACAGTCCCACACCATCATCTTCTCAGCCCAGATTATGGACCTGAATACTACTCCTCTTTCCTTGTGAGTGGCTATTATTGTTTTAATAAATATTTTTACGATATATACTCAGAGGCGCCCCTATTCCTTGCTGTTTTTTTTTTTTTTTTTTTTTACTCTTGGAAATTAAATGGCGATCATTGCAATTTTTATGTTACACGGTATTTGCGCAGCGTTTTTTCAAACGCAGTTTAAAAAAATACATTTTAATGAAAAAAAAAACACAATATATACCCTAATTTTTTTGAAAAATATGAAAGATGATTTTACGCCGAGTAAATAGATACCTAACATGTCACGCTTTAAAGCTGAGCACACTCATGGAATGGCAACAAACTATGGTATGTAAAAATCTCCATGGGCGACGCTTTAACATTTTTTACAGGTTACCGGCGATATTTTTTACAGGTTACTTGTTTAGAGCTACAGAGGAGATCTAGCGCTTGGATTATTGCTCTCACTCTAATGTTCACAGGGATATCTCACATGTGTGGTGCGAACACCGTTTACATATGCCTATACAACCTATGAATGCGTTCGCTTCTGTGCGCGAACACGGAAGGATGGGGGAACTTTAATTTTTTTTTTCTTATTTGTTTTATTTTTTATTTCAAATTTTTATCATGTTTATTTCTATTACAAGGAATGTAAACATCGCAAACACAAACACATTGTTAGGGTTGCACTGATACCACTTTTTTAAGAGTACAAGTACCAATAGTTGTTTTTCAAGTACTCGCCGATACCGATTACCGTTTTTTTTACAGTGGCACTAAAAGGCAGCTCTGATTGGCATAACTGATGGGCACAGATTGGCCTCACTGCAACTATTAAATATTATAAAATAGAAATTAAACAAATTTCATACCGCGCTCAATAAACCAAATCACGTGATATAAATTACTCATATAAACATATGCATGTGACAAATGATATAAATGAACTTTTAAATACAACAATGAAATTATAACGAAATTATAATGAACCGCCACCAAACGATTCTTCAATCCAGTGAACGGTGAAAATACAATTCTGGGAATGGGAAAGGTTCCGTCCTCCACCAATCTAGGCAAACATCCTACTCACCGGATAGATCTGACACCCATGACAGGTGTCAAATAAGCAGAGAATGTATATCATGATGTCCCCACCCAGTATAGGCGTCTCTCCCCAACGATATGGCCAAAACGAGATTTGTAAATCAGAGAAAGAAAAGCTCCTCATAGTGTAGCTTGTAGCCGTTTATTTGAAAAATGTACTCATTCCATTAAAAACACATAAAATGAAGCCGGTATGCCAAGTTGCGCTCCACCTGCGCTCCAACCACAATGGCGGAAGTGACGTATCACGTACATAATCCGACGCATTTTGTCAGCACGTCTGATGTCTCCAGTACATTTTTTAAATAAACAGCTTCAAGCTACACTATGAGCAGCTTTTCTTTCTTTTTCTGCATATGTTTATGTTCTGCATATGTTAATATGAGTAATTTATATCCCATCATTTGGTTTATTGAGCACGGTATGAAATTTATTAATTTCTATTTTCACATTTGACCTTATGGTTACACCACGGGCTGCTCACTTAATTGATTTTTACATTTTATTTATTTTTTGTTCGTTCTAGAGTGCGCAGCTAAGAAACTATACCTTTTTTTTAACTATTTTAAATAATATAGTTTGTTTTTCCAAGACAAATATGCTGGTGTTCCGTCAGAATCCGCGACCAGTCACATAAGGTACCGAAAGTGCAGAACACTGCGACCCCCATCTTGGTACCCTGTACTCTGCCGCAGTAAGCCTGCAGTCAGAAGGCAGCAGCGGATATCTTGTTACACCCAGCCAAGTCTTGAATTTAGGACTTATTTTAGCAGTAAACTGAGCTTATATGGTTCAAATACAGTATTTTATAACCCATGAGATTATTTTGATGTTGAATTTTAAAAGCAGCGGTGTTCTGTCAGATTACCAAACCTGTCAGATCAGCAGGCTTGCCGCTGCTTTTCAAATTCAATATCAAAACATGTCTCATGGATCTTAAAATACTGTATATCACTATATGAGTAGGGTGCACCACGATGGTCACTGCGGTGTTCTGATGGAACGTCACTTTCGTTACCAAATCTGATGGATTGCCGATTTTGATGGAACACCAGCATATTTGTCTTAGGAAAACATAGCGGCTGCGCCCCTGCCCCAGTCCAGCTTACCTGCCAGCTGCCAGTGTGTTAAATGTTGACGCTGACTCCCTCTGTCTTCTCTTTGCCCACAGACTTCCGGGAATGAGCAAGTGACGCTGTTCTATCAGAATAGCGCTACCCATCAGATCGTGTTACGGAAGTGATGTTCCGACCAAAAAATACTTATTGCGCATGCTCTATGCGTTCCAACATGCATTCTATGGCGCTATGTGTTCCAAACACTTTATGATCTGACGGGTAGCGGCAAGCTGATAAAACATCTCAGCATTTAAATAAAGGAATTGTCAAAAACTTTCTCTTGTCATTTTTAACATTTTTGACAGTTTTTTTGTGAAATGGTAGGGGTACTTTACCCCTTACCATTTCACACAGGGGGAGGGCCGGGATCTGGGGGTCCCCTTGTTAAAGGGGGCTTCCAGATTCCGATAAGCCCCCTGCCCGCAGACCCCCACAACCACCGAGCAAGGGTTGTGGGGAGGAGGCCCTTGTCCGCATCAATAGGGGTAAGGTGTTTTGGGGGGCTACCCCAAAGCACCCTCCCAATGTTGAGGGTATGTTCCCTGGTAGGGTTCAGGAAGGGGGAGGCCGCTCTCTCCTCCCCCCTTCTTTTCCTGCAGCCTGCCAGGTTGCGTGCTCGGATAAAGGTCTGGTATGGATTTTTGGGGGGACCCCATGCCATTTTTTTTATTTTGGCCGGGGTTCCCCTTAATATCCAAACCAGACCTGAAGGGCCTGGTATGGAATTTAGGGGGACCCCCATGTCATTTTTTTTTAAATTTTGGTTCGGGGTTCCCCTGTGGGGAATTCCCATGCCATTTTTATCAATGAACTTTTATGTGTATTGTCGGACCGGCAATTCGATAATAGACGCGAGTAGTTTTAAATGACTTTTTTTCCTTCGAAATGTCATTTTGCTGTCAGACTGTTCTAAACACGGGAAACATGCACCCCTTTACAGGCATACTATAGACACCCCCCAGGTACGAAATTTAAAGAAATATTACACTTTTATTGTTTCACTTTAAGCATTATTAAAATCACTGCTCCCGAAAAAACTGCAGTTTTTAAAACTTTTCTTTGCACTGATACATGTCCCCTGGGCCAGGACCCAGGTCCCCAAACACTTTTTATGACAATACCATGCATATAAGCCTTTAAAATTAGCACTTTTGATTTCTCCCATAGACTTTTAAATGGTGTTCTGCTGCTTTCGAATTTGCCACGAACACCCCGAATTGTTCGCTGTTCGGAGAACTGGTGAACAGCCGATGTTCGAGTCGAACATGAGTTTGATTTAAACTCGAAGCTCATCCCTAGCCAGCAGTAGGAAGGTGGCGGAGGCCATGTTGGTACACCTCAAACTGCTCAGCGCTTAACCTTTAGGCTTTCAAAATTAAACATCCAAACAGCATCACAGATGTCAATATACTATATTTCTTTATATACGCTCACTTTATTGCTAAAAAAGTTCAAGACCTAGCTGGGTGTAGTAAGATGTCTGCTGTTGCTGTTGTCAAACAACCTGATGGGCTCTGTTGGTAGTGGAGTGGAGAAGTATGTAGAACGTATAGCGCATGTCGGAGTGCATGCACAGTAAGTATTTTTTTGTTGGAATGTCACTTTCGTTACACAATCTGATGGGTAGCTGTAATCTGATAAAACAATGCCTCCAACTCCCTCGTGCAACGTCTTTGTTCCTGGAGGGGGGCTGAAGATCTGGAGGTATCAGGTTAAGCATCGGAGCATTTGCACAAGTGCAAGTACTTGTGCAAATACTCGGTATCGGTAACCGATACCAATACTAGAATCGCTATCAGTGCAACCCAACACCTTATAATAGAAATACAGATAAAAAGTCCTCCTTATAGAGAGATCTGGGGTCAAAAAGACCTTTAAAAGCAAAAGATCAGTCTATCGCACAAATATGACCATTAATATGCTGATGTCTAATGATTTATTACACTATGGATACACTTGCACAGGCGCACTACAATGCCAACACAAGAGAGGGATGAGCGAGCCTATCCGGCTTGCCCGCTTCATTATGCTGTTCCTATGGCTAGGCTGAAGTGCCTGACGTGGAATGTACATGGACTGGGTGATAAACTGAAACGCACCGCAGTGTTTTCATTCCTTAAAAATCAAAGGGCTGATGTGATTATACTAGTGTAGACCCATGTACAGGGACACCTACAGCTAGCACTGCAGCGCCCCTGGATTGGTTGGGCTTACTATGCCACCCATACCTCATACTCCAGGGGTGTCTCAGTGCTGGTGGCTAAGTCAGTACCATTTGAGATACAATTTATGGTGTTAGACCCCCAGGGCAGATATGTGCTGTTGCATGCCAAAATAGCGGGTGACCCCATATTAATACTTGCTTGGTATATTCCCTCGCCCTTTAATTCCACCATTGTCAGTGAGGGATTCTGTTTTATGGCTAAATACCTGGGTGTACCGGCAATATGGCTAGGAGACTTTAATATGGTGACCAATCCCTCCCTTGACTGCCTGGGACAGGGCTCACAACCACCCCTACTAGATCATGATACTAGGTTTAGCAGACTAATGACAAGTTTTGACTTGGTGGACACCTGGCGACACCTCTTCCCAAAGCGCCAAACCTACTCCTGCTTCTCTAGTTCCCATTCTTCCATGTCCTGTATAGACCATGTGCGGATATCCGCCAATCTAACTCCCAGGCTACATAATGCCGGATTTGGCCCCAGACTACTCTCTGACCATTCTTCCTTTTGGGTTGAACTGACATCTTATGTCGACCTCCCCTACCCCCGAATTGGAGGCTAAAGCTCTTTTGGTTAAACATACTCCCTGACACAGACAGGTTAGTCCTGGAATGGGGATTCTTTTTTCAAAATAACACTGGCACTTCCACTCCACTGAGTGAGTGGGAATCGTTTAAAAAACATGCTAGAATGCTGCTCACTGAATGTATATCCAGGTTTAGGAGAAATTCTAAACTTACCTATACTCAAGCTATAGCGCAACTAGCGGAAACAGAAACTGACTATGTGACCTCCCCTACACCAGCCACACTGGCACAGCTGAAGCTGCAAACCAGGGAGGTTGATCAGATGTGTTAGGAACGGGCTAGATATAAGATGTTCTTCAGGAAACCAAAGGCTTTCGAGCACGGGGAATGCCCAGGTAAGCTATTGGCTTATCTGGCACACCTTGACTCCAGACCCACAGTGGTTATCACCCTGAAATCAGCCATGGCAGGTAATATTACAGATCCTGCATTGATAGTTAAGGAATTCGAAAGATTCTTTAAGGAAGTATACACATCTGAGGTAAATTACCCCATACAAGACCTCAAAAATCTGTTTGATGCCCTTACACTACCTAAATTAAATGCAGAACAAGTTGAGATGCTTGAGGCCCCTTCATCCGCAGATGACATTAAACTCGCTATCTCCCAGTTTGCCAATGCCAAGGCCCCAGGCTCCGATGGATCGCCAATTGAATTTTATGCTCGTTTTTCAGAAACCCTTATCCCTAGACTTCTCACCTTATACCAAGCAATATTTAAGGCTAACGCTCTCCATGAATGCATGCATGAATCATATAGGCCTATTTCACTCCTACAAAAAGACATCAAAATATTGGCCAAAATCCTAGCCCTGCATCTAAATAAGGTTATCCTCTCTCTCATACACCCTGACCTAACAGGCTTTATGCCAGCCAAAAACACTGCATTTAACACCAGACGCCTCTTCAGGAATGTCCAGGCCTCTCACCAGCAAATAGGATCCAGAGTAGTTGTCTCCCTTGATTCAGCCAAGGCATTCGACTCGGTGGAATGGCAGTACCTATGGCATTGACTACATAGCTTCGGGTTTGGTCCTAACTTTGTTAAGTGGCTCACTATTTTATATAATGCACCTCAGGCTGCAGTTGTGGCTAACGGATGAACCTCTGCTGCCTTCCCACTTTCACGGTGGACGCGGCAGGGATGTCCCATTTCATCTCAACTGTATGCGCTGGCAGTGGAACCCCTGGCAGTGGCGCTTAGAGAACATCCAGATATCCACGGTATAGCTTCAGGCACAATGGAGGAAAGGGTGGGTCAGACTCGGGTCCATCCCTCCAAACAGCCCTGCAGGTTATCGAGAATTTTGGCAGGTTCTCTGGGCTCAAAATGAACTGGGACAAGTCCCAAATTCTTCCCAATGATATATTCCCCCCAACAAAAAAACACGCTGACTTACCTCTAGTAAGAGTGAGCACTCTTAAACACTTGGGTATACAGATCTCCAGGTCACTGACAGACTTCATCCCCTGAAATGTGGAACCCCTAGTCCCATTCATTAAATCTAAGATTCAAACACGGACCAGATTACCGGTGGGTGTGATGGGTCGTATAGGCCTGGTCAAAATGATACTTTTACCAAAAACTCTATATGTGATATGACATTCCCAAATATACATTCCCCTCAAATACTTTAAAATTATGGACACACTTCTACAATCTTTTATATGAGGACCAGGTAGACACAAACTCTCATGGAAGACAATACAGCGCCCGACGTCACTGGGGGGCCTTGCTGTCCCTGATGTTGGGACCTAAAACTTAGCCACACAACTATCACATTTCTATCACATAGACAAATCAGATAGACATAGGTATCTGGCCTTAGTATCCGAACAGACGGACTCACGTTTCCCACACCCCTTCTGTGACATACTGAGAGGGCTAAAGGGCATGGTGACATCTCCTCATCGCTCCAAACTCTCATTCCAGCACAAGAGGATTTGGGATCTGGTGACCTCTAGGCTGGATTATCCAGTATTTCATGATAACACCCCTCTATGGTCCTCTACCACCTGCACCTCATAATTCTGCTTGACACATTATATGCCTGTGCAATTTACCCCTTGGATTATGTACTGTTAATATGCAAAGGTACAATATACATGGTCTTTAACCACTTCAGCCCCAGAAGGATTTACCCCCCTTCCTGACCAGAGCACTTTTTACATTTATTTGGCACTGCGTCGCTTTAACTGCTAATTGCGCGGTCATGCAATGCTGTACCCAAACAAAATTTGTGTCCTTTTCTTCCCATAAATAGAGCTTTCTTTTGATGGTATTTGATCACGTCTGCGGTTTTTATTTTTTGCGCTATAAACGGAAAAAGACTGAAAATTTTGAAAAAATGATATTTTCTACGTTTTGTTATAAAAAAAATCCAATAAACTCAATTTTAGTCATACATTTAGGCCAAAAGGTATTCGGCCACATGTCTTTCGTAAAAAAATGTCAATAAGCGTATATTTATTAGTTTGCGCAAAAGTTATAGCGTCTACAAACTAGGGTACATTTTCTGGAATTTACACAGCTTTTAGTTTATGACTGCCTATGTCATTTCTTGAGGTGCTAAAATGGCAGGGCAGTACAAAACCCCCCCAAATGACCCTATTTTGGAAAGTAGACACCCCAAGGAAATTGCTGAGAGGCATGTTGAACCCATTGAATATTATTTTTTTTGTCCCAAGTGATTGAATAATGACAAAAAAAATGTACAAAAAGTTGTCACTAAATGATATATTGCTCACACAGGCCATGGGCATATGTGGAATTGCACCCCAAAATACATTCTGATGATTCTCCTGAGTACGGGGATACCACATGTGTGGGACTTTTTGGGAGCATAGCCGCGTACGTAAAACCAAGCACCGCCTTCAGGATTTCTAAGGGCGTAAAGTTTTGATTTCACTCCTCACTACCTATCACAGTTTTGAAGGCCATAAAATGCCCAGATGGCACAAACCCCCCCAAATGACCCCATTTTGGAAAGTAGACACCCCAAGCTATTTGCTAAGAGGCATGGTGAGTATTTTGCAGCTCTCATTTGTTTTTTAAAATGAAGAAACACAAGAAAAAAATTTTTTATCAATTTTCAAAACTTTGTGGCAAAAAGTGAGGTCTGCAAAATACTCACTATACCTCTCATCAAATAGCTTGGGGTGTCTACTTTCCAAAATAGGGTCATTTTGGGGGGGTTGTGCCACCTGGGCATTCCATGGCCTCCGAAACTGTGATAGGCAGTGAAGAGTGAAATCAAAAATTTAAGCCCTTAGAAAGCCTGAAGGCGGTGCTTGGTTTTTGGGGTCCCGTACAAGGCTAGACTCCCAAAAAGTCTCACACATGTGGTATCCCCGTACTCAGGAGAAGCAACAAAATGTATTTTGGGGTGTAATTTCACATATTCTCATGGCATGTTTTAGCAATATATCATTTAGTGACAAAATTGTGCAAAAAAAAAAATTTGGCTTCTTCCCGCAACTTGTGTCACAATATAAAATATTCCATGGACTCGACATGCCTCTCAGCAAATAGCTTGGGGTGTCTACTTTCCAGAATGGGGTCATTTGGGGGGGTTTGAACTGTCCTGGCATTTTATGCACAACATTTAGACGCTTATGTCACACATCACCCACTCTTCTAACCACTTGAAGACAAAGCCCTTTGTGACACTTTGTGTTTACATGAAAAAATTATTTTTTTTTGCAATAAAATTACTTTGAACCCCAAACATTATATATTTTTTTAAAGCAAATGCCCTACAGATTAAAATGGTGGCTGTTTCATTTTTTTTTTCACACAGTATTTGCACAGTGATTTTTCAAAAAGCATTTTTTGGGAAAAAACACACTTTTTAAAATTATAATGCACTAAAACACACTATATTGCCCAAATGTTTGATGAAATAAAAAAAGATAATCTTAGGAGGAGTACATGGATACCAAACATGACATGCTTTAAAATTGCGCACAAACGTGCAGTGGCGACAAACTAAATACATTTTTAAAAGCCTTTAAAAGCCTTTACAGGTTACCATTTTAGATTTATAGAGGAGGTCTACTGCTAAAATTACTGCCCTTGATCTGACCTTCGCGGTGATACCTCACATGCATGGTGCAATTGCTGTTTACATTTGACGCCAGACCGAAGCTTGCGTTCGCCTTTGCGCGAGAGCAGGGGGGACAGGGGTGCTTTTTTTTTTTTCTTTATTATTTTTTTGCTTTTTTATCTTAATTATAAATTGTTCCTTTCATTTTTTTTAAAATATTTTTATTGTTATCTCAGGGAATGTAAACATCACCTATGATAGCAATAGGTAGTGACAGGTACTCTTTTTTTGAAAAAATTGGGGTCTACGTTGCTGGTCCTTGTTGGGCTGAATGAAAAAAAGAGTTTGGTCGGTGGGTATGTCCACCATTAGAATACCTCCCTTCATCCACCCACTTCTAATGATGGGCATACGTGCACCATTTATATATGCCGAAGCAGGGGGGCATCCTCCCGCAAAAGTTAGGAGCAAATAGCTCCTCCGCCCTCTGCTGTCCCCACACTTTGGCATATATGCTGAAGTATGTAACTGTGGTTGTGAAATCACCTCCAACAGCGCTGGAGTCACGGCTTTATATATCGTGGAAGCAAACGCTGTAGCTGGCAAGATAAATAAATCCGCGCTGCAACTGAATGGCGTACCTGCTAAGCAAATGATGGTTAACAATAAAACAAAGTAACATTACAGTATAACAGTAAGACTTACCATACCTGCAAAGCAAATACAAAAAAACATAGTAAAAAATAAAACATTTAATGCAACCTGTGCTTAAAATATATATATGCCGAAGCATGGTGGCATCCTCCCGCAAAAGGCAGGAGCAAATCGCTCCTCCGCCCACTGCTGCCCCCACGCTTCGGCATATATGCTGAAGTATGTAACTGTGGTGGTGAAATCACCTCCGACAGCGCTGGAGTCACGGCTTTATGTATCGTGGGAGCAAACGCTGTTGCTGTCAAGATAAATAAATACGCTCTGCAGCTGAATGGCATACCTGAAAGCAAAAAAATGGTTAACAATAAAACAAAGTAAACACTAAAGTATAAAAAAAAAGCATACCTATAAAGCAAACACCATAACAATAAAACATTGCACAATAGAATACAGTAAAAAAGAGCAGAACAATAGAGAGAGAATAGAGAGAGAGAGAACAATAAAACGACAACTATTTTGTTTTTTTATTTTATATATTTTTTTTTGTTTTATTTTTTTACTTTTTTTACACTTTTTTTGTAACTAACTTAACTGTAACCGTTTCCAGGTTTGGGTCTCTCAAAATGCGATGGCATCTTGGAAGTCCCTGTGAAAGTGTGTCTAGTCTGTGCAATGCTGTACCCTACGCTAATACTCAACTAGTGTATGGTAGCGTTCAAAACATTCACCAATGCATAGACCAGTATTGTCAGGACAGGAGGGACAATAATAGAGGGTGTCATGCCTAAATCTGCGCTTGCAGCAGACACGACATCTTTTTTGGGGGGCTCGTTGGGTAGGGGTACTTGGGAGGACATAAGGAAAATGCCTCTCATGCAGCCGGCTTACTGCATTTGGTTGGGGAAAGTGAGGGGGAGCACTGTCTGGAAACAGAAGGGCTCTGACAATCTCTTCCTGGAATTTAAGGAAGGATCTAGTCCGTCCTGAAGCTCTGTATAGCACATAAGCATTCAGCAAAGCCAATTGTAATAAATAAACAGACACTTTTTGTACCAGCGTCTGGCCTTATGGTCAACTAGGTATGGCGCCAACTGGTCGTTGAGGTCCACCCCTCCCATGTTAAGGTTATATTTGTTTATTTATGAGGGGCTCAATTTTATAGAGCCGATCATATTCAGGGTCTCCTGAATACGACAGAGGACGACAGAGTTCATTGTCATTGAAGTGCATGAACCGTAAGATCTTGCTCGTATCGTGCCCTGGCCATGGAAGCAGAGAACAAGGGCATATGGTGATTTGGGTCAGTGGACCAATATGACCGCAACTCACTCTTTTTATTTATGCCCATGTTGAGGGAAAGTCCAAAAAGAGCTTAAATTCAGAGACCGTAATTGGTCTCCAATCTCTGGCAAGGGAGGACTGGGGAATAGTGGCGATGTGTTGACCAGCGTATAAATTGCTTTGGTCCACAATAGATCTATAGAGATCTTCGGTGAAAAACAGCGAATAAAAATCAAGTGACGTAAAATCAACTGTTTCCACCTGAATTCCGGGTTGGCCAGTGAAAGGGGGAAGTACGGTTGCTGCAGAAGTGGTGGGTTCCCAATTAGGATTGGCGAATGCAGCAGGAAGGGCACTATGGGCACGACGGGCCTGTGTTCGTCTTCTTGGTGGCAGCGGGACACTACTTGTGCTTGCCACCTCGACAGCTTGAACTGCACTTATGGGACTCGCCACGTCACCACGTGATACTGCAGTGCTGGATTGACTATGACCGGGGTGTACTAGGCCGCTGGTGCTTGCCAGTTCAACAGAAGGAATAGCGGCGCTAGTACTGCTCTGCTCCATACGAGGGACCTGCGGTTCTTGCACATCAAGGACAGAAGTTCGGGGTCTGGTACGCCTGACCTTGGCAGGAACCACAACTCCGTCATCAGAGCTATCTGTCATGGAGCCGCTGTCCTCTACAGGATCATATTCTGAGCCTGAATCTGACAGATGAGTGACTTCCTCTTCACTACCGGTCATGCTCAGAAACGTGTAGGCCTCTTCACTAGTGTACCTTCGATTTGCCATTTTGGGCTATAAATTTAGTGGTACACTAGTGAGACTCACAGGCAAAAAAGCTCCTGACTGTTAGCGACTGTATCAAAACGCTACCAACAAAAACTGTTAGCGATCGCAGGGATCAGACCTGACTCTGGGAACGCTGCAGTTATGTGTGTTTAGTGTTTTGTAAGTGACAGTGATCGATCGGTACTGCACTTGGGTGGGCTGGGCAGGGCTGGGCCAAGAGGCAAAACGCAGGTGCTAGCAGGTATCTGGGCTGATCCCGCTAACACTGCGTTTTTGGGAACCCTAAACTGCTGGGGACGCTAGTATAGATCTGATCGGATCAGATATTGATCCGTTCAGACACTAAACCACTAAGGGAGGTGTATGCTGTGTGCGTGGGTGTTAGCAGTACTGGCGCTAACCTGATCTGACCCTAAAACTTAATTAGTATCACCGCCGGGCGATTAGGGGGTTAAACCTTTATTAGGTAATAAACGGCGGGTGCCCTGAAACTATAAAAAACAAACTAACTAACCAGCGTCACCCGTAACAGTTATACGGTGATCACTGGTGAAATGGTTAACTAGGGGGCAATCAGGGGGTTAAAACCTTTATTAGGTAGTATATGGGGGTCCCTGTTGCTATAAAACACTGACGGCGAACCTATATACTTACCTCCCTATGTAGCGTCACCTGTGACACTAATACAGCGATCCGAAAACAATCGCTTAGTGACACTGGCGATGGGGGGTGATCAAGGGGTTAAAACTTTATTAGGGGGGGTTAGGGGGGTATCCTAGACCTAAAGGGGGCCTAACACTAACTGCCTTACCACTTTTAACTGTCACAAACTGACACCAATGCAAAAAAAAACTGCTATTGATGTCACTGTGACAGGGGGTACAGTGGGGTGATGGGGGGTGATGGGGGGTAAAAAGTGTGCCTAGTGTGTTCTACTGTTAGTGTAGTGTTGGTGCAACTCACATTGATGAATTCTCTCCATGGCGCCGGAACGAAAAGACCGACTCGAGGAGAGATGACATCATTTCCTCTGCCGCTGTTTACATTACAGCAGCAGAGGAAGATTTTCATTTGTTGGGAGCGATCGTGAGGGGGTGGCCACAAATGAGTGTGGGATCGCTGAGTCTGGATTGCTCCCCTAATGAAGCCGACTGCCTCGGGCACCAGGGGTTTGGTGCGATGTGCCCCCCGCCCGCGGGAGGCTGATCACGTACCAGGTACATGATTTTGCCTGCCCGTGCCATTCTGCCACAGTATATCTGCGTTAGGCGGTCGGCAAGTGGTTAATGTAGGTGAAAAACCAACACCAGTAATACCGGTTTAATCCAATTTATGTGTTTAATAATTGTATTCATTTACTTTGGAGTTTATTGATCATCAGTGCAGCCCCAACAGTGCCCAGCAGTGATGCCAGTCAGTGCCCAGAAGTGATGTCAATTTGTGCAACAGCTGGAGAGCCACAGGTTGAGTACCCATGCACTACATAGTTGTTGGTAGATCTAAAGGAAATATTACAATCAGATTCCCGCATGTGGTCAGCTTTAGTGTCACCAAACATGTTACAGTTTGACCTTACAAACTTTACCCAATCAACTTTAGATTTACCAAAACTATACAAGAACCTACCTAATCTACCCAATCAATTTGTATCTGTAGCAAGGTCTCTGGCCTTGTCCGGTCTAATGAGAACTTCCCAGGTCAAAGGCAGCTGACATCCTTCTGTATGTGGTGGGTTGTGAGGCATAGTGGGTGCAAGGTGGATAAAGTTATTGGGCGCCAGACACTTCTTGGATGTAAAAGAGGTTTTATTTCTCTTAACAGTCCTTTTTGTATTTTTGGGGGAAAGAGGGTTAGGGCAAGGACACCCTTAATTAGTTGTAGATTGAATTGGCAGACTCAGAAACTTTAATAGGAGGGCAGCCGTGCAGGGAATAGCACCAGGAAGGCACCACGTGTGCACATGCAGGAATGCTGTCTCCTATGGCAACAGTCTTTAACAGTTCCTAACTCAAACTTAGCAGTGCCTTCAGCTTCACTACAGCTGCTTCTTGCAGTTCAACACTGAGTTCCCGGTCTCTCACTAGACCCTGAATCCCTTGAGCTCTTCCAAGGTTTGCAGTGATATCTCCCTCAAGCGTCACCCACGCTTCCCTGCTGGGTCCCTAGCTTGGCACTTCGGATACCTTCAAGCTTCACCCCTGCTGACGGGCTCTGTCCCTAGCTTGACTCTCAAGGCTGCTCTGCAAGCGTCACCTCTACTTGTTGGGTCCCTGACTTGATCACCACCTGAAGTTTCCTGATTCGGTGAGAATGCTGTTCTGATACTTGCTTCAGTTACTCACTGTGGTCCCTGGTAAATAAGGTGGTTGGTCTCTTTGTGGCGACAGCTTCCCTTCTACCTCCGACCACTGACAGGTTCTCTGGCCGGCAGAACCATCACTTCTGGTTGGACTGCAAGCTGCAACCCCAACCCTGCTCTCTTGCTTCTGGATAGGCCCTAACACAGCCTAGCAGCCAGATGCCCCCGGGATAGGCCCCATCTCCGGCCTAGCAGCACAGGGCACACAACACACATCCACCCAGTCAGCCGTCCAGGTGGCACAGAACATAGATCACCTGACTCCACTCAAATATATAGGCTCTCCCAGCAGGCCCAACTTAGGGAGAAATCAATGGATCTCTAAAAATTGACCAGGCTAACTACTCCTGGCAAGTAAATTTGTGAGGAGCATCCCAGACTAAACCCCAGGGGGCTACATATCCAATCCAGCAGGCCCTTACACTAGATAGTTGTTGGTGGATCTAACGGATATTGTATAATCAGATTGTAACAAATGTGTTGATTCATAATGTGAGTATTCTCAGTTCACCATCACACAAGAACAAGAAATATTGATGGCTAATGTGACGATCCTGACACTATTACTGTTAGGGTTATCAGTCCCATGACACATATGAAAGTGACTTCCCATTTCTTGCCTGGAGGAGTCTCACTTCTCAATCTGAACCCTGTTTACAGTGATAAGCACATGATAGAGGCCTAAAGTAACCCATCAGGCCCACATTGTTCTCCTGATATTTCCCACCAACCCTTCATCCCCCGTGTGACTCCAACCTTCATCTACTTCTCAACAGCCCCAACAATGGTGAGCGATCTCAGTGTACATTACACCCTTCCAAACATCACAACCTCCCATTGTCAGGAGACACGAGCCCAGGAATTCCCACTACAAGGAATACACCCGCAGGAATCTTTCTAAAGATGGAAATTGTTATTTCGTTACAAATCTCATATATAAAAAAATGTGCATTTCTCTTGTTAGAATATATATTGACAATTTATAGGTTATATGTGTGAAGAAAATTCAATAGCTGCCCTCATGTTGTAAACGCTGCACAAACTGTTGGCGCTATATAAATCCTGTATAATAATAATAATAATAATAATAATAATAATAGATGTTATTAAACAAATACAATATAGAGAAGAACATTAGTGGAGCTCACCGCTAATCATCCGAATGAAATTAAATCACTAATAAGTAGGGATGAGCCGAACACCCCCCTGTTCGGTTCGCACCAGAACATGCGAACAGGAAAAAAGTTCGCTCGAACACGCGAACACCGTTAAAGTCTATGGGACACGAACATGAATAATCAAAAGTGCTAATTTTAAAGGCTTATATGCAAGTTATTGTCATAAAAAGTGTTTGGGGACCCGGGTCCTGCCCCAGGGGACATGGATCAATGCAAAAAAAAGTTTTAAAAACGGCCGTTTTTTCAGGAGCAGTGATTTTAATAATGCTTAAAGTCAAACAATAAAAGTGTAATATCCCTTTAAATTTCGTACCTGGGGGGTGTCTATAGTATGCCTGTAAGGGGGCGCATGTTTCCCGTGTTTAGAACAGCCTGACAGCAAAATGACATTTCGAAGGAAAAAAAGCCATTTAAAACTACCCGCGGCTATTGCATTGCCGACAATACACATAGAAGTTCATTGATAAAAACGGCATGGGAATTCCCCACAGGGAAACCCCGAACCAAAATTAAAAAAAAAAAATTAAGTGGGAGTCCCCCTAAATTCCATACCAGGCCCTTCAGGTCTGGTATGGATATTAAGGGGAACCCCGGCCAAAATTTTTTTAAAAAAATGACGTGGGGTTCCCCCTAAATTCCATACCAGACGTCACGGGGAATGCCACAGGGAAGTCCCGTCAAGTCACCGTGCGTCAGAGAGGGCGGGGCCACCCGGTGACCCCGCCCCCCGTTATTTAAGAACCGTCAGACGAGGAGACGCCGTCACACAGCGGGAGCCTCCCTCCATGCATGGATGCGGAGCGGCCCGGAGAAGAAAATTAAGAAGAGAAGATGAAGATGAAGAAGATGAAGAAGATGAAGAAGAGAAGAGGATGAAGAAGAAGATGAAGAGAAGAGCGGAAGCCTCCCCTCATGCCATGGGTGCGGAGCGGCCCGAGGAGAAGAAGATAGAAGACGCCGCGGAGGAGATGCTGGACGAGAACGCCGGAGGAAGAACCAGAAGAGCCAGAAGAACCAGAAGAAGAAGAAGATGAAGGAAGATAGAAGAAGCATTTAAATAAAGGAATTGTCAAAAACTGTCTCTTGTCATTTTTAACTATTTTGACACTTTTTTAGTGAAATGGTAGGGGTAAGTACCCCCTTACCATTTCACACGGGGGGGCCGGGATCTGGGGGTCCCCTTGTTAAAGGGGGCTTCCAGATTCCGATAAGCCCCCCGCCCGCAGACCCCCACAACCACCGGCCACAGTTGTGGGGATGAGGCCCTTGTCCTCATCAACATGGGGACAAGGTGTTTTGGGGGGCTACCCCAAAACACCCTCCCAATGTTGAGGGCATGTGGCCTGGTACGGTTCAGGAGGGGGGGGGCCGCACTCTCGTCCCCCCCTCTTTTCCTGTGGCCTGCCAGGTTGTGTGCTCGGATAAGGGTCTGGTATGGATTTTTGGGGGAACCCCACGCCGTTTTTTTTTTTTTTTTTTTGGCGCGGGGTTCCCCTTAAAATCCATACCAGACCTGAAGGGCCTGGTATGGAATTTAGGGGGACCCCCCACGTCATTTTTTTTTTTTTTAATTTTGGTTCGGGGTTTCCCTGTGGGGAATTCCCATGCCGTTTTTATCAATGAACTTTTATGTGTATTGTCGGACCGGCAATTCATTAATAGCCGCGGGTAGTTTTAAATGAGTTTTTTCCTTCGAAATGTCATTTTGCTGTCAGACTGTTCTAAACACTGGAAACATGCGCCCCTTTACAGGCATACTATAGACACCCCCCAGGTATGAAATTTAAAGGGATATTACACTTTTATTGTTTGACTTTAAGCATTATTAAAATCACTGCTCCTGAAAAAACGTCCGTTTTTAAAACTTTTTTTGCATTGATACATGTCCCCTGGGGCAGGACCCGGGTCCCCAAACACTTTTTATGACAATAACTTGCATATAAGCCTTTAAAATTAGCACTTTTGATTTCTCCCATAGACTTTTAAAGGGTGTTCCGCGGCATTCGAATTTGCCGCGAACACCCCAAATTGTTTGGTGTTCGGCGAACTTGCGAACAGCCAATGTTCGAGTAGAACATGAGTTCGACTCGAACTCGAAGCTCATCCCTACTAATAAGCTATCAATCTCCCAATCATATACAGGGGTCTCCGAACTTTTCACTACAAGAGACAATATCCACGGCCCCAAAAATGTATTATATCTAATAAACATAAGTTCTAGGCTGTGTTTACATATATGCAAAGTGAATGTGTTTGAAACCGCATCCAATTCGCTCTCGATGGAGCCGGTACACACATTATTGGGGCTGGTTCAGGTACAAATTCAGCAGTGAAGGTCAGGCCCTGATGTTGGACGAGAAGGCCTTTCTCGCAGTCTCCACTCTAAGGCCATGTACACACGGTCGGATTTTCCAACGGAAAATGTTCGATGGGAGCTTGTTGTCGGGAATTCCGACCGTGTGTAAGCTCCATCGGACAATTTCCAACACACAAAATTTGAGATCTGGATCTCAAATTTTCCGACCACAAAATCCATTGACGGAAATTCTGATTGTGTGTACACAATTCCGACGCACAATGTTCCACGCATGTTCGAAATCAAGCAGAAGAGCCGCACTGGCTTTTGAACTTCATTTTTCTCGGCTTGTCGTACGTTTTGTACATCACCGTGTTCTTGACGTTTGGAATTTCCGACAACATTTGTGTGACCGTGTGTATGCAAGACAAGTTTGAGCCAACATCCGTCAGAAAAAAAAACATGGATTTTGTTGTCGGAATGTGCGATCGCGTGTACTCAGCATTGTTCATCCCAAAGGTATTCTATCGGGTTGAGGTCAGGACTCTGTGCAGGCCAGTAAAGTTCCTCCACCCCAAACTCGCTCATCCATGTCTTTATGGACCTTGCTTTGTGCACTAGTCCAAATCATTTGGTGGAGGGGGGATTATGGTGTGGGGTTGTTTTTCAGGGGTTGGGCTTGTCCCCTTAGTTCCAGTGAAGGGAACTCAATACCGTGTTTCCCCGAAAATAAGCCCGGGTCTTATATTAATTTTGGCAACAAAAGACACAGTAGGGCTTATTTTCGGGGTAGGTCTTATGTAATGTGCTGTCTTCTCTCCCCCTCTCTCTCTCCCTGCCTGACAGGAACCCCCAGTGTGAACCAAGTTAAAATGCTTGTAAATCCTATATTCCACTCTATTAAAGTAGTATATAATGTACAATGTGTGTGTTTCTGTAATATAATTGTGCCAAATACCTTCATTATAGCGTCGTTCTGCTCTTCTGTGACCCACCGGAGCTCTTTTCCCTGCAATTATATTACAGAAGCACACACATCGTACATTATATACTAATGTAATAGAGTAGATTATAGAATTTCACAAGCATTTTAAACTAGGGCTTATTTTCGGGGTAGGGCTTATATTGCAGCCCTCCTGGAAAATAACGCTAGGTCTTTAACTCTTCTGGGAAGGCCGTCCACAAGGTTTAGGAGTGTGTCTATGGGAATGTTTGACCATTCTTCCAAGAGCACATTTGTGAGGTCAGGTATTGATGTTGGATGAGAAGACCTGGCTCACAGTCTCCGCTCTAATTCATCCCAAAGGTGTTCTAACGGGTTGAGGTCAGGACTCTGTGCAGGCCAGTAAAGTTCCTCCACCCCAAACTCGCTCATCCATGTCTTTATGGACCTTGCTTTGTGCACTAGTCCAAATCATTTGGTGGAGGGGGGATTATGGTGTGGGGTTGTTTTTCAGGGGTTGGGCTTGTCCCCTTAGTTCCAGTGAAGGGAACTCTTACGGTGCCAGCATACCAAGACAGACATTTTAGACAATTTCATGCTCCCAACTTTGTGGGAACAGTTTGGGGATTTCCTGTTCCAACACGACTGCACACCAGTGCACAAAGCAAGGTCCATAAAGACATGGATGAGCGAGTTTGGGGTGGAGGAACTTGACTGGCCTGCACAGAGTCCTGACCTCAACCCATTAGAACATCTTTGGGATGAATTAGAGCAGAGACTGTGAGCCAGGTCTTCTCATCCAACATCAATACCTGACCTCACAAATGCGCTTATGGAATAATGGTCAAACATTCCCATAGACACACTCCTAAACCTTGTGGACGGCCTTCCCAGAAGAGTTGAAGCTGTTATAGCTGCAAAGGGTGGGCCAACTCAATACCGTGTTTCCCTGAAAATAAGCCCTACCCAGAAAATAAGCCCTAGTTTAAAATGCTTGTGAAATTCTATAATCTACTCTATTACATTAGTATATAATGTACGATGTATGTGCTTCTGTAATATAATTGCAGGGAAAAGAGCTCCGGTGGGTCACAGAAGAGCAGAACGACGCTATAATGAAGGTATTGGGCACAATTATATTACAGAAACACACACATTGTACATTATATACTACTTTAATAGAGTGGAATATAGGATTTACAAGCATTTTAACTTGGTTCACACTGGGGATTCCTGTCAGGCAGGGAGAGAGGGGGAGAGAAGACAGCACATTACATGGTAAGACCTACCCTGAAAATAAGCCCTACTGTGTCTTTTGTTGCCAAAATTAATATAAGACCCGGGCTTATTTTCAGGGAAACACGTTATTGAACCCTACGAACTAAGACTGGGATGCCATTAAAGATCATGTGTGTGTGTGTGTGTGTGTGTATAAAGGCAGGCGTCCCAATATTTTTGCTAATATAGTGTATTTGTGGCTGTGGATTGCAGTCCGATGTCCTGTGCATTTCGGTTCACCAGTTCAGGTGTGATACAGGTGCAAATTTTTTACTGAATTCGCACCTGAACCGGACCCAAAAATGCACAAGACCCTTTTCAAACCACACTGAAGCCACCACCGGACATGTGTGTACCGGCTCCATTGAAAGCCGGTCACACTCACATGTTATGCGAATTGGATACAGTTAAAAACACATCCAATTGGCATATATGTGAACCCAGCCTTAGAGTATATACACTTACTCCCATGATTTACTCCACCCAGCCACTGTAACCACTTGGACTGCTTCTCACCCTTGTCCTCATTGCCCATCAGTTCAGAACAACTTTCCTATAGGTTGCCTATGTCTGGAAGAAGGGATCTAGCTTAGATCATTAGATCCAGCATTGTCACCACAGGAGCCACTATAACCCAGTGCCATCTTAATGGCATCATGGGCCCCTGGGCAAAGTAATGCATTGGGGCCCCAACAATGAAAATGAGCAAAAGAGATTGAAAAGGCTCTAAGGCAGGGGTAGGAAACCTTAGACAAATGGAGATCTACTTGAACATCACTGATGAAGTCAAAGATCACCGGGCACAGTGTCCTGTTGTTGGGGCCGGTTCACACCAGAACGTGGTGCCAGTGCATGCACTACTTTTTGTGCAGTCTGATGCGATTTGCAGGCAGGGCTGGATTTACATCTCAGGAGCCTATAGGCAGGGAATTCTGAAGCACCCCACCAAACAAAAATAAAAGACAGTAAGCAGGGTTAAGGCGTGCTCTGCGCTCAGAATGCAGGGTTAAGGAGGGTGTTGCTCTCAGAATGCAGGGATCAGGAGTGTGTTATGCTCAGAATTTAATATAAAAAATATAAATACCTATATGATATTATATCTATAAGTAGAACAATTCCGTTATGTTAAGATGACAGATAAGAAGACAGCATTTTGCAGGAAAAAATGTCTTTGATAAAAAACACACTCAGTAGGACTCCATATAACATGGGAGGTCTGTAACTGATAATAGATTTTCAAACATGCATCTCAAAAATGCTTGGGGCAAACATAAATCTATACTAAAAAAAATAAAAATATAGATATACTGTATATATAAATGAAAAAAGTGGGGCAGACTTGATGGAGCACTTGGTCTTTTTTTTTCTGTCCTCACTCTTCTATGTGTCTGTGTGTCTAGATGTAATATTAAATGGGTAAAAACTAAGAATACATATTAATTGATTATTATTAATAATCAATTAATAATAAGTTAATGACTTATTAAATGTTGGTATAATGATTGATGGGGTCAGTACTGAAGCTGCTTTATTGCTCTTGCTGTTTGCAGAACTTTTTTTTTTTAACTAGTTTGACACCCCAACAACGAAACTGCTATTCTAAATCTATGATAGACATGCTTTGTAATTATTTTTTTATACTGATGAAAATATGGTGGAAAAAGGATATGGCGCAGGGATGCAAATCTGGAGAATAATATGCCCAGTAATTTTAAACACATTAGGGGAGATTTAGGCTGCGTTCACATATATGCGAATTGGATGCGCTTTACACCGCATCCAATTTGCATGAGTCGGTGTCACACTGGTTTGAACAGAGTGATGGCTGGAAATAGGATGCAACTTGTCATGTGATTTGACCTGTCGCTCTAATATGAACAGGGGCTGACTGTTGACTGACTCGCTACCTCTTCTGAAAGTCTGTTCCAAGTCTTTCTAAGATTAGTGTAGAACTTTCTTTCATCTAGTTTGAGGTCATGTCCCCGTGTTCTTAAACTTGGCTTCATATTCAAAATCCTGCCCTCCTGAACCTTATTCACCCCCTTTATGAGTTTGAAGGTTGTCATATCCATCCTTTCCCTTCTTTCCTCCAGACTGTAAGTGCCTGAAGCCTCTCCTGATATGTTTCATCCCTCAGACCTTTCACCATTTTGTTGTCCATCTCTGGATTCATTCTAGGGCAGGTTGGGTGGTATAGGGAATGTTGGGGTGAAATAGGGCAGTTTGGGGTGGTATATGGTAGATTGGGGAGGTATTGGGCAGGTTGGGGAGGTATAAGGCAGGTTGGGAGGTGTAGGGCAGGTTGGGGAGGTATAGGGCAGTTTGGGGTGGTATATGGCAGGTTGGGGAGGGTATAGGGCAGGTTGGGGAGGTATAGGGCATTTTGGGAGGTATAGAGCAGGTTGGGGAGGTATAGGGCAGTTTGCAGGAACTTACAGCATAGCTGCAGAGATGAAGACACTTGGGGCTTCTGTGTCTTCGCCTCTTCTCCTCCTTCAGCCACGAGAGTGAATAAGTGTATGGGAGGAGTGGAGGAGGCAGCCACACACCTCAGCTCCGGCCCCCAACTGCAGCTGAAGGAGATATTGAAGATCCCCGAGGGTTAGCTTCACTGACTGGGGAGTGTTATAGGCAGCCTCCCTCGCACGGCTACATGTCCTGCTCTCACCACTCCGCTGCAGCTCTGCAAGTGCATACAATATGGTGCACTGTGTAGCGGCGGCCCCGGTGTCACCTTTCTGGCAGGTGTCACCCAGTGCAGGCTGCACCCCACCTTGCCCCCCCATTGTGATGCCACTGCTTCTATTATCACTAGACATGAGCCAAGGAATTCCAAATACAACCAATACACCCACAGGAATCTTTATAAAGATGGAAATTGTTATTTCGTTACAAATCTCATATATAAAACATTTGTGTTTTGATGCCTTCTGTCACATTCTCCATAACATAAAAGAAATTAAAAATGGTGCCGGGATAGTGGGAAGTTGGGAACCCTTTATAATGGGGACAGCAAGTGTGTAAAATCGGGAGATACAAGACCCTGTCAGGGAAATTAATTCACCAGCATTAGACAAATATTGAAATGTCACTTTTGGGTGGACTGACCCTTTAAGATCTATACTATACAGTTGATATATACATTTTTCAGACTATTTTACTAGTTCTAATCTTGATACCCATGTGGACAATTACAACATTGATGCCAAATTTCAGTAAAACAAAAATTCAAATTTATTTCAAGTGAATATAATCAGACATGATACAAAATGATTGTCATATATACATGTGATCCAATTCCAATGCCTTTGGACTGTATGTCATGGTTGGTGCCACCTCCGCTGGGCCACATGCCGAGTTGAGTGCCAACCAGTGTTAATTTTGGCAGCAAATTTCAGTTTAATTTTAATCTTTGTCTTTTGACTAAAATGCCATTTAAGTTTTAGTTGCATTTTAGCCATCTGAATTGTTTTAGTCAACTAAAATAGTGTTATTTTAGTAGACTAAATTACCACTGGTGCCAATGTCATCAGGTAAGCATTCAAGTGCAGCTAGTCCTTGGGACAAAAGTGAATGGCCCAAAACCAGCCTTGTCTCAGCATCTGGCCAATCAGTAACCGTTGGGTCCGTACCATGGGTACACCCCGACCTGAAATAAATGTTCCCCATATGCGCCACCCTGAGATAAATGCTGCCCGTAAGCACCACCCTGAGATAAATACTGCCCGTAAGAACCACCCTGAGATAAATGCTGCCCGTAAGCACCACCTTGAGATAATTGCTGCCCGTAAGCACCACCCTGAGATAAATGCTGCTCATAAGCACCACCTTGAGATAATTGTTGCCCGTAAGCACCACCTTGAGATAATTGCTGTCCATATATGTTTTGAGGTGACATGTAGCTCCCGGGTGAGGGATATATGGGGACATTAAATATTGCTGTATTGGGAGGGAAATCTGACAGGGAATTCCTGGCTTCAGAGGGTCTAGGCTGGGGAGACATTTGAGGTATCACATTGGGAGGGTAGACATCCTTCCGCTCCGCACAGGTGGAGCTTGAGCATGGGGAAGGCATGTTATTACGTAGAGAGAGTGCGAAGTTGGGGTAAAGCTGCAGAGGGTGTATGCTAGGAGGGGCCACCACATTAGGGGCCACACATGTTGTGTGTGATGCTGGAAGGTTCGATAAGATCTCTGGGAAAGTTGAGGCGGGATGTACAGTAGGGGGCTGGATTCGTACTGAGGACTGAGCCTCTGCTTCTGCTCTGACCGCAGTATTTTCTATTGGAGGATGAGGGTTATGAAAAATGGAAGGTCTGTAGGGATGTCCATCCAGGATATAAGGAGCCAGGTCATGAGGGTAGGCTTCCTGGCGGGTGACCGCCGTGTTCTGCAGCTTCATGGCTGTGGAGGGAATCTGGCTTACATTCACTATCCAGTAGTTGCATTTACCATTCGGCCTCAGGGGATCTTTCAGGATCTGCAAAAGAGGGAGAAGACGTTAGAGGCGTAAACCAGCACAGCAGATTCACACAAATCTATTACAGGTCAGGGTAACAAAACCCTGTGACCTATTTACAATGATCAGAAAAGTCATTTCTCAGAATCTGCACCTATTTTTAAATAATGTTTTTTTTTTTTACTTGGCTGCAGTATGTAGAGAGCCTTAAGAGCCCATCACCGCCATCACATCCTAGGAGCACAAAGTCCTTACCATTCTGAAGCAATCATTGGAGGAGAGGTTATGTCGAACAGAGTCCCTCCAGCCCTGATAATCCCCCTTGAAGAAAGGGAAGAGGTTGCTGATCTCATCTTCGATCTGCCAATAATAAAAAGTATAGTTTTAAGTGAATGAACATGACCGTAAACCAAGATACATAATACCTCTTACATTATATAAGTATAACCAGGAGACCTGTACTGAGATACTTAGGAGGACATCACTGTAGACCTCCTATCCATTTGTGGTATAAGGCTTCCTAAATTAAGCATGTAGAAAGTGATATCAGGGTATAGACAGAATACTTTGTCCATGCTTGTATTGAATTGGGGAGGCAGCTAGCACTTTCTGAAGTCTGGTGTTGGGAGCCAAATGTATGTATGTATGGGAGAAAGGGACATCAATGTCCTGGGGGGATTTTTGGGTTGCCATTGAGATCCTAGCACAAAACTTGGAAGGAAAAGATGACCTAAAGGCAAAACTTTTTTTTGGACATTGTGGATGGAGTGGAGATTTTTTTTTGTGTCCCCATTGAGGAAATTTCTCTTTTCCCTTTCCTTCAAGTAAGATGAAACCCCCAAAGGGAGGCAAATCCCAAGTTAGACATTTGCCACAGGAATAATTGTCTTCATTGAAAGGCTTCCCCTGTTTTGTTGACAGCCCAATATTTTGGCTTTTCCAATCACTTTCATACTTTGGGGGGTCTTATGGTAAATCTCCCCAGCTGGGACACAGACAGCAATAAAGACTAAAATAAAATGCAAAATCACCCCTCTCTATAAAATCATTCACTATTACAAAACGTATTTCCACAAAGCACGGGCTAAGCCCAATAAGAGCAATAATAATGAAGGCCTTAGCTGCACTGTCCTTACTTATATTATTCATATATGTTCAATTTATTATATCAATTGTATCAGATGTATTCTCAAAACACAACATGAAAAAAGCAAAAAAAAAGGAAGAAAAAAATAAAGTAAAAATATTAAAAAAACACAAATTTGAAAAAAAAAGCACACACAAATGAAATTACATGAACAAAAAATACAAACAATAAAATTTAAATAAACAATACTTTTTTTCTGAACGTTTATGTGATTCTATTTTTTTTTTCTTTATATTTTCTTTCCGTATTTTGGAAAAAAAAGTTGGTATAATTGAACAGCTCTGAATGATATACGTAAGGACAACATAAGGCTTATTGCTCCAAACGAAAACAGCAAAAATCTGACCCACTTCATCAAAAAAAAGAAAAAAAAAGTAATTCAGCCTGTAGTCATGAGAGTTTTATATGCTGCAAATATAACAGGCAGCCAGGGGCCTAAATTAAAAATAAAAAAATAAGTAAAAAAATAAAATATTGACAATTCACCCAACTTCTTGAACTTCTATTTTTGATAAATATTGGTATAATTTTTTCAGCCTTCATAGGCCTAACAGAAACAAATAATAATAAAGAATATCCCTCTGACAAATCCTTTATCTGAGCTAGTCTCGGTGTCACCCCCTCCCTCTGCCCTTAGCTGCCCTAAAGCCGCAGGAAGCCCCATAATGGAAGGTTGGTTACCTCGGACACTGTGAGCTTCTTCATGGGGGAAGCCTGGATGACCAGGGCGATCATGGCCAAGTAGGAGTAGGGTGGTTTGGCGTAGCGTTGATAATTCTTCTTCTTGCTCTTTTTGCTCTTTTTGCTCTTTTTGCTCTTCTTACTCTTCTTGCTGAGCTGATCAGTGGTTTCTGGCTTTTTGGGGCCTCCGTTGGCCTCCCCAGGACAGCTCTCTACTTCGGCCAGGATCCTGTCTATGCTGTGTGGCTCAGGGACTTGGTTGTAGAGGGGGTCCCAGGAATGTTGTTGGCAATCCATGGCTTGTCAGGTGTGTTGTGTGTGTATGGGGGCAGCCAGGTATACATAGTGCTGGGATCCCCACCCTGGGCTTTATAATGTAAATGCACCTGTAACCATAAGAGGCGACACCTCCCTTACTGCAGAGGGCCCCTCACCATCCATTTGAATAAGTTTCCAGGAAGTTTCAGGGCTGAGATGTTGGGGGGCATTGTTATGTATATGTTGTGTTGACTATAAGCTGATGGAGCGTATATCATATGCTTATGAGGTGAATATTACGTTCATATACTAAGATTCTCTTGTATATACAATTTCTTTTTTTTTACCTATGGATATAGATTTGTTTTTATATATTTTTATATCACATGTATAACTTAGATTTTTTTTACTAATTCAAAAATATATTTATTTTTTCTTTTAATTTTCCTACATTTTGCATAAAATTTTAGACACATTTACCAATCTCAGAATGGCTTTTGTAAGGGTACATCAGGCATAAATAGCTTTATACTGCTTTTTATCCATCAGAACCACTCAAAGTGTCCAAACTTGAATTTGATGGTTTTATTATTCTAAAAATTCTTACAACTTTTTATTTTGGCTGTCAAAATAGTTTTATTTTATGTCTAATTTTTAAAATAACTTTATCCAGTTAACATTTACAAGTACATTGAATTTTAGAAGTCATTTTTATTTATTAAACTTTGAAAGATATATTTGCTGAGGGATCTTATCTAAGGAGCACATACTGTGTTAAATTGCAACTGCTTTTTTTAGCATAAATTTACATTTTTTTCTGTTTGTTTATTTCTTAATTGAAATCAGTGTTTTAATTTTGCTGCACGTTGGTGTCCCTGTTATTCCAGATGGTTTTCAGCATTTTTTCCTTTAATAGTGGACATTTTCTAGGCATTCATTCTATTTAAGAAATTTGTAGAAGCAAATTGAAGGGGATTATATTTAATATAAAAATGTAAATACCTATATGATATTATATCTATATAAGTAGAACAATTTGGTTATGTTAAGATGACAATTTGCAGGAAAAAATGTTTTTGATAAAAAAACACGCTCAGTAGGACTCCATATAACATGGGAGGTCTATAACTGATAATAGATTTTCAAACATGCATCTCAAAAATGCTTGGGACAAACATAAATCTATACTAAAAGAATTCAAAATATAGATATACTGTAGATATAAATTTAAAAAGTGGGGCAGACTTGATGGAGCACTTGGTCTTTTTTTTTTCTGTCCTCACTCTTCTATGTGTCTGTGTGTCTAGATGTAATATTAAATGGGTAAAAACTACAAATACATATTAATTGATTATTATTAATAATCAATTAATAATGAGTTAATGACTTATTAAATGTTGGTATAATGATTGATTGGGTCAGTACTGAAGCTGCTTTATTGCTCTTGCTGTTTGCAGAACTTTTTTTTAACTAGTTTGACACCCCAACAATGAAACTGCTATTCCAAATCTATGATAGACATGCTTTGAAATTTTTTTATACTGATGATAAATATGGTGGAAAAATGAAATGGAGCAGGGATGCAAATCTGGAGAATAATATGCCCAGTAATGTTAAATACATTAGGGGAGATTTAGGCTGGGTTCACATATATGCGATTTGGGTGCACTTTACACCACATCCAATATACATGAGTCGGCGTCGCACTGATTTGAACAGAGTGATTGCAGGCAATAGGATGTGACTTGTCATGCGATTTGACCTGTCACTCTAATGTGAACAGGGGCTGACTGTTGACTGACTCACTACCTCTTCTAAAAGTCTGTTCCAAGTCTTTCTAAGATTAGTGTAGAACTTTCCTTCATCTAGTTTGAGGACATGTCCTCGTGTTCCTAAACTTGGCTTCATATTGAAAATCCTGCCCTCCTGAACCTTATTCACCCCCTTTATGAGTTTGAAGGTTGTCATATCCATCCTTTCCCTTCTTTCCTTCCTGAAGTCTCTCCTGATATGTTTCATCCCTCAGACCTTTCACCATTTTGTTGTCCATCTCTGGATTCATTCTATCTTATCAATATCTTCTTGCATGTGAGGTCTCCAGAACTGAACAAACCGAGTTTGACTTACTAAAGGCAAACCAGTGTTCACCTTGCAAGGGGTTTTTCCCTTAACTTAGTGAATGTGGTGAAATTTACAAAGGAAACCCAACCAGGCAACGAAAATGTAAAAAAAAACACAGCATTGTTTTCTTGCATATGATTAAATAATGGAAGGCTGCAGAGCTTCACCTCGTTTACTAAGCTAAGGTTAAATTCCTTTGCAAAGTGATCGGCCTATTTGGCTTTAGTAAACCAAACCCAGTAACTCTAACCAAAACAGCTTTTTATTAAAAGGGGGAAAAAAATGTACTCAAGCTGAATTAAAACCAGAGTATGAAAACTGTGTTTCATTTTTGGATGGAGTGGAAACGGGTTAGAACCAATGTCCGTATTTGTTTCTGTCAGTAATAGCAGATTTTCCAAAAACGTAAGCATAAAAAGACAAAACTTTTTAAAACATTTTTGGGTACTGTAGGAAATGGTTAAAATGTCTGCCATTTTTAGATTTCTGTTCACTTCCTATACTATAGACACAATAGGAAATGAGAGGAAATTTCTTCAGAGAAATGGAAATCTACTCTTAAACATGGAAGACCTCCCATGGAACATTAGGCTGGGTTCACACCATTGCGAATTGGATGCGGGTCCCCCAATAATGGAGCACAACTCCTTCCATTAACACTAATGATGGGGCACATTTCCTTCCATTAACACCAACGTTGGGGCACAATTCCTCCCATTGACACCAATGATGGGGAACAATTCCTTTCATTAGCACCAATGATGGGGCACAATTCTTTCCATTGACACCAAAGATAGAGCGTTGTTTACTCCCACTGGACATCAGAACATTTTCTATTCCCAATGGCCCTAGTCCAACCCCCTTCTGTCTGAAGGACAGTAAACTGGCCCTTTGTTTGGAAAGTTTGGAGACCCCCTGTACTAGAGAGGTTGGAGACCGAAGTCATGCTATAGGAGACCATCAGAGACTAGGCAAATGTTGCAAGAGACCACTGGACTTTACTACAGTTACAGAACCCTTTGCAAATTAGTGCTCCCTGTACTGACTGCCGGGGGTAAGGGCTGCACTACAAGCATCGGAGGGCCACAGGTTGGACACCAGGGAGTTAGAAGAATCTTATAAAAAATGATATATAGAATGAATGTCCAACACAGATCTGCCCCTACTCAACATTGCAACAATGTAAATGTCATCAAGTCAATGTAGGTGTATGGAGAGTAATGTTGGTTCCAATTATATCGTTTTTTTACTCAAAATTACAATACCAGCTGGGAAATACCAATGTCCAATATAGAATAATCAAAAAAAGGTTCTTGTATATGCGAGTCCATTCTGTGCTGGATAAATATGGCCTTTAGATTCACTTCTTCTGGTTGGATTAGTAATTTGACAACGAAGATAAACTATCAAAGTGTTTTATGGGAATATTGACCATGAATCTTATAAGACAGTCACGGTTCATGTCCCCAAAACATCTGACCGTATCATCTTTGTAATATCAACTTTACAGAAAAAAGAAGCAATGTAATATGAGGACCTACCTAATCTATCCAATGGATTTGTATCCAATCAGGCAGGCCCTTACACTACATCATGGGTGCTCAACCGGTGGCCTTCCAGCTGTTGTGGAAGTCCCATGAGGCACTGCAAAGCTGATGCCTACAAGCATGACTCCCAAAGGCAGAGGCATGATGGGCATTATAGTTTAGCAACAGCTGGAGGGCCACAAGTTGAGTACCCATGCACTACATAGTTGTTGGCAGATCTAAAGGAGATTTTACAATCAGATTCCCGCACGTGGTCAGCTTTAGGGTCACCAAACATGTTACAATTTGACCATACAAACTTTGCCCAATCAACTTTAGATTTACCAGAACTATATAAGAACCTACCTAATCTACCCAATCAATTCGTATCTAATTAGGCCGGCCCTTACTCTAGATAATTGTTGGTGGATCTAAAAGCCATTGCAGATTGTAACAAATGTGTTGATTCTTAATGTGAGTATTCTCAGTTCACCATCACACAAGAACAAGAAATATCGATGGCTAATGTGACAATCCTGACACTATTCGGTTCCATGCACACTGGACTTAAAAAACGTCAAATCTACAGGAATTTGGCGTTTTTTTCACCTGCCTCTAGAAGCACTTCTATTGTGTTCTATGTGTCTTTGCACATTATGACTACTACAGGCGTTTTCTGTCAGGGACGTTCAGAGGCAGGAAAAAAACCTTCTCTATCGCGTTTTCTGGAGAAGTTTAGGAGCTGTAAAAACGTCAATCTCTCCTAAACTCCTCTTACCTCTTCTGAACATCAAATTTCAATTTTTTTAGTAAAAAAAAAGGTATGTTGTTACTGTACATCATTTCCTGGCTTTTGCAGAGGGGCGTGTAGTGTAAAAAACGCCTGTAAACAAAATGCTTTTAAACTCTCATAGACTCACCTAAACTTTGTACAATATGCTTTCAATTTGCGTCTTTTAGGGTTATCAGTCCCATGACACATATGAAAGAGACTTCCCATTTCTTGCCTGGAGGAGTCTCACTTCTCAATCTGAACCCTGTTTACAGTGATTAGCACATGATAGAAGCCTTAAGTAACCCATCAGGCCCACATTGTTCTCCTGATATGTCCCACCAACCCTTCATCCCCCGTGTGACTCCAACCTTCATCTACTTCTCAACAGCCCCAACAATGGTGAGCGATCTCAGTGTACATTACACCCTTCCAAACATCACAACCTCCCATTGTCAGGAGACACGAGCCCAGGAATTCCCACTACAAGGAATACACCCGCAGGAATCTTTCTAAAGATGGAAATTGTTGTTTCGTTACAAATCTCATATATAAAAAAATGTGCATTTCTCTTGTTATAACCTATAAATTGTCAGCAATATATATTCTATGTGTGAAGAAAACTCAATAGCTGCCCTCATGTTGTAAACGCTGCACAAACTGTTGACACTATATAAATCCTGTATAATAATAATAATAATAATAATAATAATAATAATAGATGTTATTAAACAAATACAATATAGAGAAGAACATTAGTGGAGCTCACCGCTAATCATCCGAATGAAATGAAATCACTAATAAGCTATCAATCTCCCAATCATATACAGGGGTCTCCGAACTTTTCTCTACAAGAGACAATATCCACGGCCCCAAAAATGTATTCTATCTAATAAACATAAGTTCTAGGCTGTGTTTACATATATGCAAAGTGAATGTGTTTTAAACCGCGTCCAATTCGCTCTCGATGGAGCCGGTACACACATTTCTGGGGCTGACGAGGTGGTGTTTCAAAAGGGGTCCTGTGCATTTCTGGGTCTGGTTCAGGTGCAAATTCAGCAGTGAAGGTCAGGCACTGATGTTGGACGAGAAGTCCTGGCTTGCAGTCTCCACTTGATCCCAAAGGTGGGGGGTTATGGTGTGGGGTTGTTTTTCAGGGGTTGGGCTTGTCCCCTTAGTTCCAGTGAAGGGAACTCTTAAGGTGTCAGCATACCAAGACATTTTGGACAATCTCATGCTCCCAACTTTGTGGGAATAGTTTGGGGATGGCCCAACATGACTGTGCACCAGTGCACAAAGCAAGGTCCATAAAGACATGGATGAGCGAGTTTGGGGTGGAGGAACCTGACTGGCCTGCACAGAGTCCTGACCTCAACCTAATAGAACACCTTTGGGATCAATTAGAGCGGAGACTGCGAGCCAGACCTTCTCATCCAACATCAGAGCCTGACCTCACAAATGTGCTTTTAGAAGAATGGTCAAACATTCCTATAGACACACCTCTAAACCTTGTGGACGGCCTTCCCAGAAGAGTTGAAGCTGTTATAGCTGCAAAGGGTGGGCCATCTCAATATTGAACCCTACAGACTAAGACTGGGATGCCATTAAAGTTCGTGTGTGTGTGTAAAGACAGGCGTCCTAATATTTTTGCTAATATAGTGTATTTGTGGCTGCAGATTGCGATGTCCTGTGCATTTCGTTTCACCGGTTCAGGTGTGATGCAGGTGCAAATTTTTCCCTGAATTCACACCTGAACCGGACCCAAAACCGCTCAATTGAAAGCCGGTCACACTCACATGTTATGCGAATTGGATACGGTTAAAAACGCATCCAATTGGCATATATGTGAACCCAGCCTTAGAGTATATACACTTACTCCCATGATTTGCTCCATCCGAATCCACCCATAATTTTATATTCTCAAAGCAGATAGATTGAAAGGGTCACTTTTCCTAAAGTAGCGATTTTGTTCTTCAGGCCCTTTTTAACCATTCTAGCGTTTTTTGACCACTTTTCTTGCTTTCTTTCACTTTTCCAGTTTTATAATATTAAAGAATAACTATATCCAAAAAGGGAAATTCTTCCTCATAAATCTCTATTACAAATAAATGAAAGTGGCAGCCTTAGGACCCCCCCTGTAGGCTGATGATGCCCTTTGCAGAGTTGTCACCACCGCACCTTTGGACTGCTCTTCACTGCTGATAACCCTCCTCCTCACTGCCCATCAGTGCAGGACACGTATCTAATGGGGCACCCTGTGCCTGGAAGAAGGGATTGAGCTTGGATCCTTTCCTCCTGAAGGTTGACAACGCTATTCTTTTAAAGTGATTTTTCATGCAGCGTTGTCATGACAGGAGCCACTGTAACCACTTGGACTGTTGTCACTGCTGATAACCTTCCTCCTCACTGCCTATCAGTGCAGGACAAGTATCCAATGAGGTGCCCTGTGTCTGCAAGAAGGGATCTAGCTTAGATCCTTAAATCCAACATTGTAACTACTTGGACTGCTCGTCGCTGCTGATAACCCTCCTCCTCACTGCCCATCAGTGCAGGACAAGTATCCAATGAGGTGCCCTGTGTCTGGAAGAAGGGATCTAGCCTGGATCCTTCCTCCTGTAAGTTGACAATGCTGTTGGGTCTAAAGTGATGCTTGTGCAGCGTTGTCACCACCGGAGCCACTGTAACCACTTGGGCTGCCTGTCACCCTTGTCCTCACTGCCCATCAGTTCAGAATAAGCTTCCTATGGGGTGCCTATGTCTGGAAGAAGGGATCTAGCTTAGATCATTAGATCCAGCATTCTCACCACAGGAGCCACTGTAACCCAGTGCCATTTTAATAGCATCATGGGCCCCTGGGCAAAGTAATGCATTGGGGCCCCAACAATGAAGATGGTGACCTGTGGCGTGCTACATGTGCCGTGGCAAACAGTGGGAATGGCTAAATTATGTTACATATTGGGCAAGGCTTTTTAGGCTGATTAGAACTTTTAGTTTGATTTTGACCTATTTTTTTTAAAACCATTTATGAAAAAAATGTAAGCAATTATTTTTTTTTAAAAACGCTGTTGTCTTTGGTGAGTAATCAGGGGTGTAAACAGACCCCGGAAGTCTCACTTTTGATACAATGAAAGGGACTGAGGAAACATATTTCCCAGTTGGGAATGAGTTGGTGCATGGAACTAAAGGGATCTAGGGGGGCTCTGAGGGAGGAAAAGGGATTGAAAAGGCTCTAAGGCAGGGGTAGGAAACCTTAGACAGATGGAGATCTACTTGAACAACACTGATGAAGTGAAAGATCACCGGGCACAGTGTCCTGTTGTTGGGGCCGGTTCACACCAGAACGTGGTGCCAGTGCATGCACTCTTTTTTGTGCAGTCTGATGCAATTTGCAGGCAGGGCTGAATTTACATCTCAGGAGCCTATAGGCAGGGAATTCTGAAGCACCCCACCAAACAAAAATAAAGACAGTAAGCAGGGTTAAGCATTGCGTTATGCTCAGAATGTAGGGTTAAGGCTTGCGTTGCGCTGAGAATGCAGGGTTAAGTAGTGCATTGCGCTGAGAATGCAGGGTTAAGTAGTGCATTGCGATGAGAATGCAGGATTAAGAGGGGTGTTTCTCTCAGAATGCAGGGATCAGGAGTGCGTTGCTCTCAGAATGCAGGGATCAGGAGTGCGTTGCTCTCAGAATGCAGGGATCAGGAGTGCTTGCTCTCAGAATGCAGGGATCAGGAGTGCTTGCTCTCAGAATGCAGGGAACTGGAGTGCGTTTTGCTCAGAATGCAGGGATCAGGAGTGTGTTAGGCTCAGAATGCAGGGATCAGAAGTGTTTTGCTCAGAATGCAGGAATCAGGTGTGTTTTGCTCAGAATGCAGGGATCGGGAGTGTGTTATGCTCAGAATGCAGGGATCAGGAGTGTGTTATGCTCAGAATGCAGGGATCGGGAGTGTGTTACGCTATGGGCAGTTTAAATAGCTGCAGAAAACGTGGTAGGCTGCAGGACAGTTGGAAGAGATAAAAAGTGAGCAGGCATAGAAAGGGTGCAAGACAGTCCACACATTCATTTGTCTTGCACAGTGGCGGGGCGTCCATAAGGGCGCACGGGCACCGCCTCCTCTCTCCAGCCACCCCCTCTATGACCAATGGATAGATTCATGCATTGCATGAATCCATCTATGGCCGCCACTGTCACCCCCTATTCAGGCGCCCAGCCCCTTTTTCGGGCGCCTGAATTACAGCGGCGGGGGGTGTTTATGAAGCACCTGATTAGAGCCATAGGCTCTAATAGGCATAAAAAAGTGACCTGCGAGTACCATGGCCCAGGTACATTAGAACAGCGAATGAATATTCGCTGCCCTAACACTGAACCGCCTCTCCGCCCATCAGGTGCTTGGGTCTGTTACTTGTCAGGGGAGAAGGGAGGAGGATCGGATTGTGTGAAAGTGTTCAACTTATGGCAAAATGAAAGTGTAGATAAAGGGAGAAGCAGAGGGTGAGCCGTTTGTAGCAGAAATAATTGAAAGAAGCTCATCTGGAAAGAAGGTGGAGTGAGCCGTGGAAGGAGAGCGAGTGAAGAGGAGAGGGATTAATGTGTTGCAATCAGTAGGAGAGATAAGGCAAAGCTGGGGGAGTATTTGCACCCCAGTGCCAGCAGCATCTCCCTAGGTCTGGGCTCATCCTGATGGGGCCCCATGTGCACCTGGGGCTCCTGGGCAGTGCCCACTGGATAAGACGGCCCTGCTATAACCACTTGGACTGCTTGTCACCCTTGTCCTTACTGCCCATCAGTGCAGAACAAGCTTCCTATGGGGTGCCTATGTCTGGAAGAAGGGATCTAGCTTAGATCCTTAGATCCAGCATTGTCACCACAGGAGCCACTGTAACCACTTGGACTGCTTGTCACCCTTGTCCACACTGCCCATAAGTGCAGAACAAGTTTCCTACAGGGCTCCTATGTCTGGAAGAAGGGACCTAGCTTAGATCCTTTCTCCTGGCTCTGGCAGATGTCTTCCCACATAGAGGAAGATAATATAAAAAAATAAATAAGGGAATTGAATCCTCAGAAAGCTAATGTTTGGTTATAGAAAAACTGTAATTATAAAAAAAAATAGCAGCAAAGAACCAAGGAGTACTTCACATGATGGTGTTGGCTTGGAAGAAATATGAAAAAGCTTCTAATGCTTCCTACAGATGACAATGTAGAGGCCAAACAATTGTTCCACCAAATACTCATGGTATAAAAAAATAAAGCCAGTGTCTATATGTGGGGGGAGCCTAGCTGATATCGCCATCTGGAAAGAACCCCACTGGCTGATTGACTCTCCCCAATCCGATCCAAGCAAAGATGTCCAGAAATGTCATATCAATCCCTGAGCTGATCATGGTTGGCTAGATAGAAGGAAGATAATAAAAATACCTCCAGAATTAATCAATTAAAATACCTCCTTGTCTAAAATATAAGGACATCTTCATATATACCCAAAGCTCACCAAAAGAGGTTCACTATGGTATGGTATGTGGTACTTTATTATTAAATAAGAAGTAAGGTAAAAAATGGACACAAGAATCCTAAAACCCACTTCCACTGTCAATGTTGTCAAATCAACTTGCCCTTGCATCCCATCTCTTACTATTTCCACCAAAACAAGTGCTAATGGCTACTGTTCTACACAAGTCCTTATTCCCCCGTCCTTCATCCCCCCTGTGGCTTCACCCCAGGAGGTTAAAGTTGACTTTCCCAATGTAAATGTTTTCCTAATAATAATGTCCAATTGTAAAGCCCAAGACTTGCATGTACAACTGTCAATATGGCACAACAAAGCCCACAGATCACAAATGTTTCCTTTTGTAATAAGCTATTGAGCAACTCACAGTAAATATCTAAGCTATTTGTTATAGCCAAGGCAGGGCCACTTTACAAACTCCATGAAATATATTGTATACTGTAGTTTACAGAGCAAAATGGACCAATACTTACCAATGAACAAAACCAGAGTTTCCATTGCTGATCCCCCAAATGGACGGGCAGCAGCCAGAGTATGGCACGGGAGCTGAGGGGGAGCCGATGGACACAGGTACCCCTAGGGGGGACCCCAGGAGGCAGATACAGCATAAGTGAAGGTGAATGGTCCTATTGTCTCAGTATGTAGCTTGATAGATATCAGCTGTAAACATAGATGTATATGTCTCAATGATTTGCCAAAATTTAGTAAAATGAACACCAAGTTATATAATATAATAATATTTTTGTATGAGAACATGTATGCTCTAGCATAAGTATATGTGTCAAGCTTTACTTAAAAAGCAGAGTAGACAAAAGTTGTACAGTTATTTGTATAGAACATAAATGGACTAACCTGATCCAATAATGGAGCAGACATCGAGACCACGAGTAATTCCTGAAAAAATCTATCTATCTATCTATCTATCTATCTATCTATCTATCTATCTATCTATCTATCTATCTATCTATCTATCTATCTATCTATCTATCTATCTATCTATCTATCTATCTATCTCTATCTATCTATATCTATCTATATCTATCTATCTATCTATCTATCTATCTATCTATCTATCTATCTATCTATCTATCTATCTATCTATCTATCTATCTATCTATCTATCTATCTATCTATCTATCTCTCTATCTATCTTGCAGAGACTCTAGGGAATGAAATGGCGATCATTGGAATTTTTTTATGTTACACAGTATTTGCACATCGTTTTTTTCAAACGCATTTTAAAAAAATACACTTTAATGTTAAAAAAAAACACAATATATACCCTAATTTTTTTGCAAAATATGAAAGATGTTATGCCGAGTAAATAGATACCTAACATGTCACGCTTTAAAATTGCGCACACTCGTGGAATAGCAACAAAAGACTACAGTATCTAAAAATCTGCACGCGAACACGGAAGGATGGGGGAACTTTACTTTTTTTTTCTTATTTGTTTCATTTTTTATTTTTTTGTTTTTATTTTTTATCATGTTTATTTCAATTACAAGGAATGTAAACATCGCAAACATAAACACCTTGTTAGGGTTGCACCAATAGCACTTTTTTAAGACTGAGTACAAGTACTAATAGTTTTTTTTTACAGTGGCACTAAAAGGCAGCACTGATTGGCATAACTGATGGGCACAGATTGGCCTCACTGCAACTTTTAAATATTATAAAATAGAAATTAATAAAATTTCATACCGCACTCAATAAACCAAATCGCGTGATATAAATTACTCATATAAACATATGCATGTGAAAAATGATATAAACGAACTTTGTAAATACAACAATGAAATTATAACGAAATTATAATGAACCGCCACCAAACGATTCTTCAATCCAGTGAACGGTGAAAATAAAATTCTGGGAAGTGGAAAGGTGCCGTCCTCCACCAATCTAGGCAAACATCCTACTCACCGTATGGATCTGACACCCATGACAGGTGTCAAATAAGCAGAGAATGTATATCATGATGTCCCCACCCAGTATAGGCGTCTCTCCCCAGCGATATGGCCAAAACAAGATTTGTAGAACAGAAAAAGAAAGAAAAGCTCCTCATAGTGTAGCTTGTAGCCGTTTATTTGAAAAATGTAATCGTTCCATTAAAAACACATAAAATGGAGTCCGTACACCAAGTTGCGCTCCACCTGCACTCCAACCACGATGGCAGAAGTGACGTATCACGTACCTAATCCAATGCATTTCATCAGAACGTCTGACGTCTTCAGTCCATTTTTCAAATAAATGGCTACAAGCTACACTATGGGGAGCTTTTCTTTCTTTTTCTGCATATGTTTCTGTTTATGCTCTGCATATGTTTGTTAGGAGTAATTTATATCACATGATTTGGTTTATTGAGCGCGGTATGAAATTTATTCATTTCTATTTTCACATTTCATGGTTTCAGAGTGCGGGTCAAAGAGGCTATACTTCTTTATTTTTTTTAACAATTTAAAATAATATAGTTCATGTTTTTCCAAGACAAATATGCTGGTGTTCTGTCAGAATCAGCGACCCATCAGATTCGGTAACTTAAGTGAAGTTCCGTCAGAACATTGCGGTACACCCTGCACTCAGCCGCAGTAAGCCTGCAGTCAGAAGGCAGCAGCGGATATCTTGTTACACCCAGCCAAGTCTTGAATTTCAGACTTATTTTAGCAGTAAACTGAGCTTATATGGTTCAAATACAGTATTTTATAATCCGTGAGATTATTTTGATATTGAATTTTAAAAGCAGCGGTGTTCTGTCAGATTACCAAACCTGTTAGATCAGCAGGCTTGCCGCTGCTTTTCAAATTCAACATCAAAACATGTCTCATTGATTTTAAAATACTGTATTTCACTATATGAGCAGGGTACACCAAGATGTCCGCTGCAGCCTTCTGACTGCAGGCTTACTGTGGCTGAGTGCAGGGTGCACCAAGATGGTCGCTGCGGTGTTCTGATGCAATGTCACATCCATTACCAAATCTGACGGGTCTCCGATTCTGATGGAACACCAGCATATTTGGCTGCGCCCCTGCCCTGTCCAGCTTAGCTGCCAGCGTGTTGTTGAATGTTGACGCTGACCCCCTCTGTCTTCTCTCTGCCCACAGACTTCTGGGAATGAGCAAGTGATGCTGTTCAGAATAGCGCTACCAGATTGTGTAACGGAAGTGATGTTCCGACCAAAAAATACTTACTGCGCATGCTCTATGCGTTCCAACATGCGTTCCAAAGACTTTATGATCTGACAGGTAGCGGCAATCTGATAAAACAGCGGCAGCTGACATCTTACTGTACACTCACTACTCTACATTGTAGCAAAGTGTCATTTCTTCAGTGTTGTCACATGAAAAGATAGAAAAAAATTTACAAAAATGTGAGGGGTGTACTCACTTCTGTGAGATGCTATATATATATATATATATATATATATATTTTTTTTTTTTACAATGCTTTCTTTCTTTTTGGAGGGGGGGTCAGGGCTGGGCTCAGCCCTTCCTTCTCTGAGCTGGCCGCTCAGCTGTCGGCTAATTGCCAGCTCCTATCTCTCCACAGTTACTCAGCTGTTGTTGATGATATCCTGCTCATCAGTCCTGCCTACTTAAGCCGTCCAGTCCAGAGGAGCTCTGCTTTCGCCTTGGTCACATCACAAGAAACTCCTGCATTCCTGTTTAAAGACTGGCTTTGCTGACATCCCTTCTGGCTCCAGATTCTGTTTGCTGTTTCACTACATTGATCCCTGACTTCTGGCTTGGCTGACTATCTGTTCCGGTTACTGAACTCTGGCTATGTTTTGACTACGTTTGTTCTTTTTACTTTTATTATTAAACAAGTGTGATTTAACTGTACTTCTGTCTCAGCCTGATTTTATGGTTTCTGTCAGGGGGGGAGTGGACAATCAGTGGCAGTTTTTATTTTATAAATTATTATATTTACAATTTTACATTAGAATATTTTTTATTCAACCCTGTTGGGGGATATGGGGGGCTTTGGTGAGATATGAGGGGTCTAAACAAACCCCTGACATCTCCCCTTTGAGACATGGAAAGGGACTGAGGACACAGATTTCCAAGTCCCTTTCTCAGCAGCCTCATCTGCACTGAAGATGAATGAATAGGAGACAAAGGCTCCTCTCCATTCATAAACTGAAGCATCATAAACACCGTTTACGATGCTCATTTATTATGAATGGGCAGAGTCAGTAATCACTGACTCTGTGCATTCAGAAAAGGAAGGAGCTGGTAAATTAACGGCTCCTTCCTCCGCTCTCCATCCTGAAAGATCTGGCAGGGGGGTGGAGGAGGACCGGGGGGAACAGAGGAGAACACGGCGGAGGAGTAGCACATGGAGGGGGACCGGAGGAGGATGAGGGTGTACCGGAGGAGAACACTGAGGAGGAGTAGCGCATGGAGGGGGACTGGAGGAGGGGGGGATCGGAGGAGAACACGGAGGAGGAGGAGTGCATAGAGGGGGACCGGAGATTAACACAGAGGAGTGCATGGAGGGGGAGCGGAGGGGGATGGGGGAATGGAGGAGTATACAGGGGACACTCAGGAACAATCGGTGAGGGGCAGAAGTTACAATCACCGATCTCCCTGTGCTTCTCCTCCTCTCCCCTCCGCGGCTTTTAGCTGCTTTATTGAAAGCCACACAGGGAGATCAGTGATTATAACTTCCCTCGCCACTGCATCGATTGTTTCTGAGTGTCCAGGTATCGGGTGAAGCATCGGGAGCAACTGCACAAGTACTCCTGCAAATACTCGGTATCGGTCCCGATACTGATACTGGTACGCACATGCCCGATAGCTGGTAAATGCATTGGCTGATTGCACGGCACACCCACTCCGACTAGCGGGGCTGTGGCCATGCATTCCACAGGCAGCAAGCACTTCTTACTTGCCTGGTCTAATAGGATAGTAGGGGAGGGGCCAGTCAACAATGGCACCGGCCAATGAAACACGATCGGTTCGTGGTTAGATTAGGACACCTCCTAGCAACTCCTGGGGTGAAATTTAGACTGCTCCGAAGCAACATTGTAGAATCCATTGCGTTTTTCGCCATCTTGTGCTTATATAGAATACTGCACCATTCACCATAACCCAATGGAAAAAGCCGGTTCATGGTATCGGGTACATTCCTATCGGGATTGCATCGACCCATAAAATGGAAGATCACAGACCAACAAGGAGATACAGTAACAGCAAGGAAATGAACATATAAAATAAAACAAAATATTAATGTTAATCTACTTTTCACAAAAAAGATATATATATATACAGAGCAAGGCTGTAACCAAAGAATGGATATGACAGATTGACCTCTCATTGGAACATTACAGATCATGAAATGCACACTAAATGTGACCACTCATACATAGCGGATAGTGTGAATATCTCTCTGCCGATGTTCATTCAGATTCCCTAAAGGCTGAAGTCTGCTCAATCCCATTAGTAGTCAATGGGATTAGCCGAGTCCATTCCATAGTCCTGATATGAACCCTTCCAGGAATGGGCGATAACTGGCTGAATAGTTTAACCTGGGTGGATGAATGGCACGTAAAACGCTATCCACCTGGTCTCCCTTTGAAGGAGGATATTGTCCTGGTCCCCACCAGTTGTACTGGGGTGGATGCGGTCAAGTATCAGAAATGTTATGTCCGGGAATCTTCCCTGGTGGACATCCCATACATGTCTCCCCAGGGGTAGAAGTGTATATTGGTGGTCAGTGTAGAGGTGACCCCTACATTGATGGTCATGTGGGGGTTATATTGGTGATCAGTGTAGAAGTGCCCCCTTACATTGGTGGTCAGTGTAGAAGTGTCCCCTTACATTGGTAGTTAGTGTAGAAGTGTCCCCTTAGATTGGTGGTTAGTGTAGAAGTGACCCCTTACATTGGTGGTTAGTGTAGAGTAGGGATGAGCCGAACACCCCCCTGTTCGGTTCGCATCAGAACATGCGAACAGGAAAAAAGTTCGTTCGAACACGCGAACACCGTTAAAGTCTATGGGACACGAACATGAATAATCAAAAGTGCTAATTTTAAAGGCTAATATGCAAGTTATTGTCATAAAAAGTGTTTGGGGACCCGGGTCCTGCCCCAGGGGACATGGATCAATGCAAAAAAAAGTTTTAAAAACGTTTTTTCAGGAGCAGTGATTTTAATAATGCTTAAAGTCAAACAATAAAAGTGTAATATCCCTTTAAATTTCGTAGCTGGGGGGTGTCTATAGTATGCCTGTAAAGGGGCGCATGTTTCCTGTGTTTAGAACAGTCTGACAGCAAAATGACATTTTGAAGGAAAAAACTCATTTAAAACTACCCGCGGCTATTGCATTGCCGACAATACACATAGAAGTTCATTGATAAAAACGGCATAGGAATTCCCCAAAGGGGAACCCCGAACCAAAATAAAAATAAAAAAAATGATGTGAGAGTCCCCCTAAATTCCATACCAGGCCCTTCAGGTCTGGTATGGATATTAAGGGGAACCCCGGCCAAATTTTTTTTAAAAATGACGTGGGGTTCCCCCTAAATTCCATACCAGACCCTTCAGGTCTGGTATGGATTTTAAGGGGAACCCGCGCCAAAAGAAAAAAGAATAACGGCGTGGGGTTCCCCCAAAGATCCATACCAGACCCTTATCTGAGCACGCAACCTGGTAGCCCCCAAAACACCTTCTCCCCATGTTGATGAGGACAAGGGCCTCATCCCCACAACCCTGGCCGGTGGTTGTGGGGGTCTGTGGGCGGGGGGCTTATCAGAATCTGGAAGCCCCCTTTAACAAGGGAACCCCCAGATCCCGGCCCCCCCTGTGTGAAATGGTAAGGGGTTACTTACCCCTACCATTTCACTAAAAAACTGTCAAAAATGTTAAAAATGACAAGAGACGGTTTTTGACAATTCCTTTATTTAAATGCGTCTTCTTTCTTCTATCTTCCTTCATCTTCTGGTTCTTCTGGCTCTTCTGGTTCTTCCTCCGGCGTTCTTGTCCAGCATCTCCTCCGCGGCGTCTTCTATCTTCTTCTCCTCGGGCCGCTCCGCACCCATGGCAGGGGGGGGAGGCTCCCGCTCTTCTCTTCTTTTCTTCTCTTCTTCGCTTCTTCTCTCCTTCGTTTTCTTCTCCGGGCCGCTCCGCAACCCATGCTTGCATGGAGGGAGGCTCCCGCTGTGTGACGGCGCTCCTCGCCTGACAGTTCTTAAATAACGGGGGCGGGGCCACCCGGTGACCCCGCCCCCCTCTGACGCACGGTGACTTGACGGGTTTTCCCTGTGACGTCACGGGGAATGCCACAGGGAAGTCCTGTCATGTCCCGTGCGTCAGAGGGGGGTGGGGTCACCGGGTGGCCCCGCCCCCCGTTATTTAAGAACTGTCAGACGAGGAGTGCCGTCACACAGCGGGAGCCTCCCTCCATGCCAGCATGGGTTGCGGAGCGGCCCGGAGAAAAAAATGAAGAAGAGAAGGAGAGAAGAAGAGAAGAAGAGAAGAAAAGAAGAAGAGAAGAGCGGGAGCCTCCCCCCATGCCATGGGTGTGGAGCGGGCCGAGGAGAAGAAGATAGAAGACGCCGCGGAGGAGATGCTGGACGAGAACGCCGGAGGAAGAACCAGAAGAGCCAGAAGAACCAGAAGAACCAGAAGATGAAGGAAGAAAGTAGAAGCATTTAAATAAAGGAATTGTCAAAAACTGTCTCTTGTCATTTTTAACATTTTTGACAATTTTTTTAGTGAAATGGTAGGGGTAAGTACCCCCTTACCATTTCACACAGGGGGGGGGCCCGGGATCTGGGGGTCCCCTTGTTAAAGGGGGCTTCCAGATTCCGATAAGCCCCCCGCCCGCAGACCCCCACAACCACCGGCCAGGGTTGTGGGGATGAGGCCCTTGTCCTCATCAACATGGGGACAAGGTGTTTTGGGGGGCTACCCCAAAGCACCCTCCCAATGTTGAGGGCATGTAGCCTGGTATGGTTCAGGAGGGGGGGCTGCACTCTCGTCCCCCCTCTTTTCCTGCGGCCTGCCAGGTTGCGTGCTCGGATAAGGGTCTGGTATGGATTTTTGGGGGGACCCCACGCCGTTTTTTTTTTTTTTTTTGGCGCGGGGTTCCCCTTAAAATCCATATCAGACCTGAAGGCCCTGGTATGGAATTTAGGGGGACTCCCACATCAATTTTTTTTTTTAATTTTGGTTCGGGGTTTCCCTTTGGGGAATTCCTATGCCGTTTTTATCAATGAACTTCTATGTGTATTGTCGGCAATGCAATAGCCGCGGGTAGTTTTAAATTAGTTTTTTCCTTCAAAATGTCAGCTGTTTTGCTGTCAGACTGTTCTAAACACAGGAAACATGCGCCCCTTTACAGGCATACTATAGACACCCCCCAGGTACGAAATTTAAAGGGATATTACACTTTTATTGTTTGACTTTAAGCATTATTAAAATCACTGCTCCTGAAAAAACGGCCGTTTTTAAAACTTTTTTTTGCATTGATCCATGTCCCCTGGGGCAGGACCCAGGTCCCCAAACACTTTTTATGACAATAACTTGCATATTAGCTTTTAAAATTAGCACTTTTGATTTCTCCCATAGACTTTTAAAGGGTGTTCCACGGCATTCGAATTTGCCGCGAACACCCCAAATTGTTCGCTGTTCGGCGAACTTGCGAACAGCCAATGTTCGAGTCGAACATGAGTTCGACTCGAACTCGAAGCTCATCCCTAGTGTAGAGGTGACCCCTTACATTGGTCAACATAGAAGTGTCTCCTTATATTGGTGGTCAGTGTAGAAGACCCCCCTACATTGATGGTCATGTAGAAGTGACCCCTTACATTGATGGTCAGTGTAGAAGTGACCCCTTACATTGGTGGTGAGTTTAGGTGACCCCTTAGACTGGGTTCACACATTTTCAAATTGGATGCGTGTTTCCCCTCATCCAATTCACATATCAGGAGATTGTGACCGGCTCTCTATGGAGCTAGTTCACACATCTCTGGAGCGGCTCCGGTGCAAATTCCACAGGAGTCCTGTGCGTCTTTTGGTCAGTTTCAGGTCCGAATTCAGCCCAAAATTCTGTCTGAAATTGGACCTGAAACAGTGAATGGAGACGCACAGAACCCCCTGCTGTGAGCCGCTCCATGCTCCAGTGTGAACCCTCCTGACATTGGTGGTCAGTGTAGAGGTGACCCCTTACATTGGTGGTCAGTGTAGAAGTTACCCCTTACATTGATGGTGAGCGTAGAAGTGTCCTCTTACATTGGTGGTCAGTGTAGACGTGACCCCTTACATTGGTGGTCAGTGTAGAAGTGTCCCCTTACATTGGTGATCAGTGTAGAAGTGACCCCTTACATTGGTAGTCAGTGTAGAAGTGACCCTTTACATTGGTGGTTAGTGTAGAAGTGACCCCTTACATTGGTGGTTGGTGTCGAGGAGACCCCTTACATTGGTGGTCAGTGTAGAAGTGACCTCTTACATTGGTGGTCAGTGTAGAAGTGACCTCTTACATTGGTGGTCAGTGTAGAAGTGTCCCCTTACATTGGTGGTTGGTGTAGAGGAGACCCCTTACATTGGTGATCAGTGTAGAAGTGACCCCTTACATAGGTGGTCAGTGTAGAAGTGACCGCATACATTGGTGGTCGGTGTAGAGGTGACCCTGTACATTGGTGGTCGGTGTAGAGGTGACTCCTTACATTGGTGGTCAGTGTAGAAGTGTCCCCTTACATTGGTGGTCAGTGTAAAGGTGACCCCTTACATTGGTGGTCAGTGTAAAGGTGACCCCTTACATTGGTGGTCAGTGTAGAAGTGACCGCACATATTGGTGGTCGGTGTAGAGGTGACCCTGTACATTGGTGGTTAGTGTAGAGGTGACCCCTTACATTGGTGGTTAATGTAGAAGTGACCCCTTACATTGGTGGTTAATGTAGAAGTGACCCCTTACATTGGTGGTCAGTGTAGAAGTGACCCCTTACATTGGTGGTCAGTGTAGAAGTGACCCCTTACATTGGTGGTCAGTGTAGAAGTGACCCTTTACAATGGTGGTCAGTGAAGAAGTGACCCTTTACAATGGTGGTCAGTGTAGAAGTGACCCCTTACATTGGTGGTCAGTGTAGAAGTGACCCCTTACATTGATGGTGAGTGTAGAAGTGTCCTCTTACATTGGTGGTCAGTGTAGACGTTACCCCTTACATTGGTGGTCAGTGTAGAAGTGTCCCCTTACATTGGTGATCAGTGTAGAAGTGACCCCTTACATTGGTAGTCAGTGTAGAAGTGACCCTTTACATTGGTGGTTAGTGTAGAAGTGACCCCTTACATTGGTGGTTGGTGTCGAGGAGACCCCTTACATTGGTGGTCAGTGTAGAAGTGACCTCTTACATTGGTGGTCAGTGTAGAAGTGACCCCTTACATTGATGGTCAGTGTAGAAGTGTCTCCTTACATTGGTGGTCATTGTAGAAGTGACCCCTTACATTGGTGGTCAGTGTAGAAGTGACCCCTTACATTGGTGATCAGAGTAGAAGTGACCCCTTACATTGGTGATCAGAGTAGAAGTGACCCCTTACATTGGTGGTTAGTGTAGAAGTGACCCCTTACATTGGTGATCAGTGTAGAAGTGACCCCTTACATTGGTGGTTGGTGTAGAGGTGACCCCTTACATTGGTCAACATATAAGTGTCTCCTTACATTGGTGGTCAGTGTAGAAGACCCCCCTACATTGATGGTTGCGTGGGGGTGACCCCTTACATTGGTGGTCAGTGTAGAAGTGACCCCTTACATTGGTGGTTAGTGTAGAAGTGACCCCTTACATTGGTGGTCGTACAGAAGTGACCCCTTACATTGGTGATCAGTGTAGAAGTGACCCCTTACATTGGTGGTTGGTGTAGAGGTGACCCCTTACATTGGTCAACATAGAAGTGTCTCCTTACATTTGTGGTCAGTGTAGAAGTCCCCCCTACATTGATGGTCATGTAGAGGTGACCCCTTACATTGGTGGTCAGTGTAGAAGACCCCCCTACATTGATGGTCATGTAGAGGTGACCCCTTACATTGGTGGTCAGTGTAGAAGACCCCCCTACATTGATGGTCATGTAGAGGTGACCTCTTACATTGGTGGTCAGTGTAGAAGTGACCCCTTACATTGATGGTCAGTGTAGAAGTGACCCCTTACATTGGTGGTGAGTTTAGGTGACCCCTTAGACTGGGTTCACACATTTGCGAATTGGATGCGGGTTTCCCCTCATCCAATTCACATATCAGGAAACTGTGACCGGCTCTCTATGGAGCTGGTTCACACATCTCTGGAGCGGCTCCGGTGTTAATTCCACAAGAGCCCTGTGCGTCTTTTGCTCAGTTTCAGGTCCAAATTCAGCCCAAAATTCTGGATGAAATCAGACCTGAACCAGTGAATGGAGACGTAGACCCCCTGCTGTGAGCCGCTCCATACTCCAGTGTGAATCCAGCCTGACATTGGTGGTCAGTGTAGAAGGGACCCTTTACATTGGTGATCAGTGTAGAAGTGACCTCTTACATTGGTGGTCAGTGTAGAAGTGACCCCTTACATTGGTGATCAGTGTAGAAGTTACCCCTTACATTGGTGGTTGGTGTAGAGGAGACCCTTTACATTGGTGGTCTGTGTAGGAGTGACCCCTTACATTGGAGGTTGGTGTAGAGGAGACCCCTTACATTGGTGATCAGTGTAGAAGTAACCCCTTACATTGGTGGTTGGTGTAGAGGAGACCCCTTACATTGGTGGTCAGTGTAGAAGTGACCTTTTACATTGGTGGTCAGTGTAGAAGTGACCTCTTACATTGGTGGTCAGTGTAGAAGTGTCCCCTTACATTGGTGCTCAGTGTAGAAGTGACCCCTTACATTGGTGCTCAGTGTAAAGGTGACCCCTTACATTGGTGGTCAGTGTA